>NW_024068370.1:0-165889 GCF_009389715.1 Phoenix dactylifera | reverse complement strand
TAATTATCCTATCCTCTAGCTTGTCTGCCTGTAGTCGCATGATGTGGGCCGGACATCCCCAAATCTTGAGATGACGCAAGACTTGGCTTCTTACCATGTCATATCTCATATGGTGTGGTAGGAACGGACTTTAAAGGGAACTCTATTCAATAAGTAAATAGCTGAAATAGGGCATCTATCTAAAGAAACAAGGGTAAATCAGTGAAGCTCATCATGAATCGGACCATATCCAATAGAGTCTGATTCCTCCTCTCTGACACTCCGTCGTGCTGAGGTGTATCAGGAGGAGTCCATTATGAAACTATACCATTCTTCTTGAGATAATCACGGAACTCTCCACTAAGGTATTCACTTCCTCGATCTGATCGAAGAACCTTAATGAGTTTTTCTGTTTATTTTTCTACTTCATATCCCAACTCTTTGAACTTTTCAAAAGTTTCAGATTTGTGTATCATACACATATCCATACCGTGAGTAATCATCGGTAAATGAAGTAAAAATTACAACCCCTAGTTTGCACATCGAATGGGCCACACACATCAGTGTGTACTAGGGTAAGTATTTCATTAGACCTCCCTGTGTCCTACAAAGGATAATTTGGCCATCTTTCCTTGAAGGCAGAATTCACAAATCGAATATGACTCGAAAGTCAATGAGCCTAAAAGCTCATTTTTCTCCAATTTGTTTATTCTGTCTTCTCCTGTATGGCTAAGCCTGAGGTGTTAGAAATACTTTGGATTTATCTCATTTCTGATCTATTAGATCCTATGGTATTCACTGTTTGCTCAGATACATTCACAGATACATCCGTATATATGTGATAGACTGTCAATCATAAAACCATGTTGAACCAATTTATTTCTCAAATAAATGGAACAGTAGTCTTATAAAAATCTTTCTGTGCTAAACAAGATACAGAAATCAAATTTCTGCTAGCAACAGGTAAAGTCCCTAAGTATCCTGAGCATATCTGACATACCTTCTGAAGGTCTGTCACCCTTCATATTTTTATGCTTCCCATGTATGTAGGATAGTTCCTCTTCCAATGGCCGTCCATCATGCAATGGAAACACCCTTTTCTTGCAATTGGCCTTTTTCTTGGAACTTCCTTACTTGGCGTTTTCTCGGTCTTCTGCTTCTTCGCAGGCTTCTTCTTCTTCCAAATAGACTCTCTCTTGGAAGTAGAAACCAACTCGACAGCAAGAACGATGCCCCTTGAACTCTTCAAGGTCCCTAAGGTAGTTACCAATTTATTTAACAATTCTGTTTTGGGTGCACACAATCTTGTTCATATGTAGTTTACTAAAAATGTCCATATGAAGCTGGAAGGGATTGCGGGATCAAATCCATTTGCAATTCCTTGTGCATGGTCATGCCGAGCTTCTCAAGCTTCTCTAAGTCCTTTATCATGGTCAAACCATGATCATGGACAGACTGCCAATCGCGCATCTTGGCCTTGAAGAGCCTCTTGGACATTCAAACCAAGCTGCGTGACTCTGATCACCATATAACTCTTGTAGGTGATTTAATGTGTCCTTGGCAATCTTCATGTTCTCATGCTAGCATTATAATTTATTGGACATGGATGCCATTATGTAGCACCTAACTTTATTGTCATCGTTCGTCCACTTGGCATGCGTCTTACGCTGATCAGTGATCGGACAGATTGATAATACGGGGATTCCATGGTCTAGCACATACCCTAGTTTCTCACAATTCAAAACTATTTTGAAATTTGCTGAGCCAGTCTTTATAATTGGGTTTGGTCAAACGGTTGTTCTATAGGATATGAGTTAAAAGTCTAGAAGCTGTCATTATAATCCTCAGAGAGTAAAGATTCTAGTTAGAATTTTGTACTTGATCTTAATTTGTTCTAGGGTCTTTTAGAACAAGTGTGCCTCCCACTATTTTTCGAAATTCCTCACACTCCCTGGTAGGAAAACGGAAATCCTACACGACTAGGGTTTCTAGTAGGTACTGCGGTCCTACCGATTTACATGCCACCTCACCTAACAGTTATTGGTGACACATAAATAGATGAGTGTACAACTCTTGTACAATGCTTCTCAAGCATGTTGCAGTGCTAGTTGGTCTCTAAGTCATGAAGACCTCACCTAACAGTTATTGGTCCCATTCCTTAGTTAAGTCAGACCCACCGTATAACCGTAGAAATAAAGTCGTCATTGGGTCCTCACCTAACAGTTATTGGTGCCCAACCCCACCTTTACCCTACAACATCTCATGTCTATAGAGAGGTCCAGTCCCCCGATGCAACTTGCCCACTGTATCCAGCCGAGACAAATCAACATCAGAAAGACCTTAGCAGCTCTACTACAGTGGAAGACCTATGGACTTAATATTGGTTAATCAGGTCTTAGTGTTTGCAACCTTGAGCTCTTCATAAGAGGTAATCGAACAATTGGCCAGGTAAGCAGGTGGGAGGCTCTCCTTACTCAGAGAGTAAGGTCCTAATTAAGTAACCACCTTTCATGCTTTCCTAGACACCAATTAGATCAATTAATCTAATATGACCCGCTCATGTTGGTTCACTCTCGACTTGATTGAGGAGGTTTTAGTTTAGGTCTCTTTCGATTAGCAACTCGCATCTCATGCACACATCCATCTACCCGCTATGCATAGGCATAAACATTAAACATCCAGGCATATATATAAAAAGTAGTAAATGTAACTGGTGATGATCATGGATCCAGGATGGGTTATAGTACAAGCACATGCACGTCAATTGGTTTGATCGTCTTCAACTCTTGACTCGATCTTGATCCCTTAGGTTCAATTATAATCAACTCCTTGATCCATCTTCAATCAACCTATGATCTCAATCCGCGCAAGGCTTGCTTGTAGGAGGCATACATCGATCAACCATCGACGTGCAACATACATCACAGATTACATCCCAGATAAAATTCAAAAATAAAAGAATAATTACAACCCTTTTTCATGAGACACGCAGGTCTCTAATACATGAATTTGAGATGCTCGCAGGCATCTGAAAAATTGATTTACATGTCATCACATAACATCACAGATTACATCGCAATCATATCAGCACATTCACAAAGGGTCATCCATGATCATCACCATTCGCATCACATGCATTATAATTTGCAGATCTGAAACTTAATTGATTACCTCATCTCATGAGTCGCTGATCATGTAAGGGATGATTCTAAATAATTTTAATCATATTAATTACTTAACAGAATCATTAATCAATGCATACCAAAATTCAGCATGCAGAAAAATTCTGCAATCTGAAAATCTGCATGCATAAAAATCAGCAGGCATAATCATTCAATTTTCAGATCTAATATGCCTTAATCCTATTAATCCTAATCGTAATCTACGAGGCCTAGGCTCTGATACCACTGTTGGGAACCCGCCCATGCCGCTGATAATTCAAAAAAAAAAAATTCAGATGCAGCGAAGAGGCATGCGCGGGATCAACCGTTCATCACATGAACGTTGTTCAAAAACCGTTCGTAGATAGATTAGGATTAAAACCTTTTAAAATATTTGGAAGATCAGATCTTCACCTTGTGCGGGTAGATGATTACCGCAAACTGAAGTTCGTGGTTTAGGATGAAGGTTCGCTTGAAGCCGTTCACGCGTCCGGCCTCTACGGGTACCACACGAAGCAGAGGACCGATCAAAGCCTTTGAATCTCCCCGGGGTGTTAGCTCCCTTGCAGAGATAACTTTGATGGATGAAATTCTTTCTCCTTGCAGCAAACAACACCTTGATTGCTCTCTCTAGAAGAGGAAGAATAGGAGAAAGAAGGATCAAAAGGAAGCACGCTTGCTGCCTCTTGTTTTGGTGGAAGGAGGTTGATTGAAAAAGCCAACGCCACTCCCTTGTTTTTCCTTTTCCTTGCGGCTGAAAAGCAAAGAGGGAGAGAGTTGTTTGCAGCTTAAAAGAGAGGGAGTTAATTCTTCTTTACGGTGGGAGAGGGGGATTAAAAAATCACCTAGGGCGTACCCTTGTTTCCCTCCTTTTAATATGCCGTGTGGAGTTTCTTTTGGAAAGGGGAGGGGCATACGCCCCTCCCTCTTTTTCTCACGCCAAGAATCAAGGGAGGGGCGTACGCCCCTCCCTCTTTTTCCCTCTTATCTCATGCCCCCACTTAATCATATTAAGTGGGGTTGATGTAGCCACATGGATGGGAACCCAATTCCTTTTTAAAGAGGATTAGGTGAACCCAATCTATCTTTCATTCAAAATCCCAATCTAATTAGGATTTAAGTGAATCATGACTCAATTGAACTCTTCAATCCTAATCCAATTAGGAGTCATGTTTAATTAGCTTAAAATTAATTAGGACTTAAAAAAATCTTAATCTAATTAGGACTTATTTAATTTTTAGTCCTAATCCATTTAGGACTTTAGAAATCCCACTCCAAGTGGGATTCTAATTTAATTTAAAATCCTAATCTAATTAGGATTCATAGAATCCTACTTCAAGTAGGACTCGTATTTAATATGATCAAGTCCAATTAATTAAATCCAATTAAATTGCAATCCAATCGCAATAATTCCTTCTTCAACTCACTAACTCTTAGTGGGTTACACCAATTAGCAATCAAATTGATAATTATAAATTATTTGTGATTTCTAATCACAATTCAACCATCGGATCAGTCAATACCTCTAATGTGTGTGACCCCATAGGTTCTATTCTGTCTAGTAGTGAGATATATTGCAATCTCTATCACAATATCATTGAAAACTCCTTTCAATGGGTTGGAACAATTCCAACTTCAACCCATCAGGGATCATCGACTATCGAGATAGTCCCTGTGAGTCTCACCAACCACCAGTGACACCTAGCAGCATGTAGTGGCAACCCAGCAGAATGGAATAATGAACCTCTAGGTGCAGTTATCGTGTGATACAGTCCTACTATCGTGGATCCCTACAGGACGGAGGTCATGGACAACTCGTCAAACCCCATCGTCTGTCGTATGTGAAGATTTATTCGACTTAAGTTCGAGAGTGGAAAACTCTTTCTCCACTGCGCATACTGCCCCGGCCGAGGTCTTACGAACTCAGTCTAATAAATCACATAGGATCTCTCCTTATCTACCAAGGTCGATAGATTCCTTATAGGTGCATACCCTACTCCTACAGTGAACCTACTGCAGCCAATCTACACTGCATGGACCCATATGGCTAGAGACCATGTATACGTGTAGTCAAACTACAATAACCTCACTGTGAGTAGCCGAAGCACCGCAGGTCAAAGGACTAGTCACACTACTGCAACATCAAGCAAGTCACTGACGAGTGGATAGACATCCAAGTGACTTCTTGTCTTGGTCACGCTCAGTACCCTTGTTCTTTAACAAGCACTTGCATAATTGCTCCAGTGTCCCTACACTGTGGACTCAAGACTCGTCCATCAAAGAAAGCAATATGTGCACTAATCTCAGCGGATCAATCACCGTCCTCGTGATGATCCATCGATTAGGAGCAATTCAGGAATTAATCACCAATGACACATGCCTCAAATTCTCAACTCTTGAGAATATGCGTCATCATCTTATTAATTCCTTGGACGATTCATGGACACATAAGAACATGAATGAAAAGAATGCCCAATATAATAAATTCATAATTAAGTCAAGTACAAATTTATGTCCCAGAATAAAAAATAATGCGTCAGCCAAATTGGCTTCTAGGGCATACTTCTAACACCTAGATGACCCTAGTGGACGAGTTTTGTCTCGTGAGGATTTTCGGCTCAGATACCCACAAACTGTTGTCTCTATCTAAAGAATTTATTATACTATTTTATAAAACCTGATTTTAAATGCATAAGTGCTAGAATTTCAAAAGCACACAAAGTTTTAATTACTAAGTCAGCCCAAAACCTAGGTCAAGATGCAATTCAAGTTGAGGTCATTAAGTTTCCGTTAGGGAGTTGTAAAACGTAATTATACTTGGGTGCTCGGTGATATCTGGACCATACACAAGCTAAGGCTTTAGATCCCCCAAAATACTACTAAAGCTAGTAGTTTCCATGAATTGGTCAGATAAGACCTAATCACTGATTCAAAATCATCCTATCTTGCAGGATTTTGAGAGTTGTGGATGTTTACTTTAATACCTCATGGGCTTTATCTGTAATATTCCAGTTTACTTGAATTTTTACAAAGACGGCTTTCATACTATCATTTTTTTAAGGTCAATATTATTTTCTCTTTCCTTTTTTTATTTATTTTATTTTTTTTTGCACTTTTTCTCTTGTAATGATTCTTCCGTGTAGCGAGCATTCAGTCAATAACTCCCACACCAGATGGCATAAGGTGTTGGGCTTCAAGACTTTCCTACGGACCTATGCTCAGGTTCATCATCACAAGCCCGCTGACCTTTGACGATAGGTAGCCCTTTTCGATGTACCTGACTAAATTCACTTTTTTTTTGAGATAAAAGTGAATTAGATAAGTATGATTCATCAGAATTCAAGGTTGCTACCAAACTTAACAACATAATGTTGAACCTAATCCTTAGAAGTGCAGGCCATGTGTGTTGTGAAATTCCAAAGTAAAAATTATCTTACAACTCGCTAAAAGAAATTTTAATAAAAAGAACTCAAATTGTCTTACTCCTGACTAGTCATTGGGCTTTTTTAGATTTTATATACTTCGTGTGTTTATCATGTCAGCACTAAGGCATAGAAATTAGGTTTTTTTTGAAATAAAAAAATTCGAAAAACTTATTCACAAATCAAAAATGCGAAAAATTTCTTCAAAAATTTCAATCCTATACCCTCCAACCTATATCAGACATTATCCTCAATATTTTTTTTGGATATTATATTATTATTTTTGTTATTATTTTATTTTATTTTATTTTGGACGAAAATATGATGCATATGGAGGATAGAAGCATTTTACCTTAATTGCATCAGTAATATGAGGACTCTGAAAAAAATGCGACAAGAAAATGTGCAAAAATGACCAATGAGAATTGGGTTGCCTCCCAACAATGCTAAGTTTAACGTCTTCAACCAGACGCAGTACATCCTTAATTATCCCGATAAATAGGATCCATCAAATCAAGGGATTCAATCAATTGTCCATCTGCAAGACACTCTATGTACGGTTTCAATCTTTGACTATTGACGTTCAGGATACGACCATCACTGATGTTTTGGATTTCTACTGCACCATGAGGAAAAACCTTTCTAACTAAAAAGGGACCATCCCACCTAGAGCAAAGTTTACCAGGGAAGAGACGCAATTTAGAATTGGATAGCCAAACCTTTTGATTGGGCTCGAAAGACTTACGATTAATGTATTTGTCATGGAAAGCTTTAGTCCTTGCCTTGTATATTTTGGCATTTTCATACGCCTCATTGCGTAACTCTTCAAGCTCGTTTAGTTAAAGTTTCCGGTTAGAACCAGCTGCTGCCATATCAAAGTTAAACTTTTTAATGGCCCAAAAAGCTCTATGCTCAAATTCTACCGGTAAGTGAAAAGTTTTACTAAAAATCTGTCAATAAGAAGGCATGCCAATAGGAGTCTTATATGCAGTACGGTAAGCCTAGAGAGAATCGTTTAACCTCTGAGACCAATCTTTCCTATCAGGGCGTATTGTTTTTTCTAAGATGTGTTTTATCTCCCTATTGGAAACTTCAACTTGTCCACTTGTTTGGGAATGGTACGAGGTGGCAACTTTGCGAATGATTGAATATTTGCGAACCAAAGCTTCGAAAGATCGGTTGCAGAAATGTGATCCCCCATCACTATGAAAGTAGATCCTAGGTTCTTCGGTGTTAAGCATGCTGAATTTTTTTTTTTTTTTGAAAACCATGGCTGAACCTGATCGGGTTGCCTACGTACCCCTTCATAAGGGGGGTCAAGCCATACGTAGTTCTTTTTAAGTTTCAAAAACACAGCGAAAAAATCGAATCAAACAATTTAATTCATGCATGCTTACAAGATCAAATCTAGAAATCAGCACCTTAAGAACACATAGGATTATGCCAGAATCATTTAAACAATTCTGCTAAAATATTCATGCATGATTAACTATCAGATCTGAAAGGTAAATACTCTATTCCGATTAATCTCTGAATATTCATCGAATGGATTCTGGATATAACTCCGTGAGGAGCCCCAAAGAAGGGTAAAACCTCGGGAAATCGGACCTAGATCCTGACTCCAAAATAAAAAGATTAATATAGAATTAATACCTTTTATGATGGAAGAATCTTGTGGATCTAATCCTTGACTTTGCAGCCACGCACATGAATGGCTTCTACGAGAAGTACACGCGAAGCCCTAGGTAGATCATCTTCCGCGGGAGTGCTAGCTTACGCAGGAACGTTGCAATGGCTGAAGCTTTCTCCTTCTAAACACTCAACCTTTGATTGTTCTTCAAGGAGATGGAGGATGAACGTGAGGAAGAAGGATAAAAAGGGATGGAGGCCCTCAGAGAATTTTTTAAAAATTTTTTGAAACCTCTAAATATGGTATATTTTGAACCCAAGGCATGGGGGTCTTTTATAGCCAAAAGACCACCCCACGCCTCACACCTAATTTAGCCAACTAATTTGGCTGATAAAATTTCTAAAAAATTTTGGTGGTTTGGCAGCTAAGAGGAGATAAACATATTCAAATTTTGTGCATTTTGGATCCCTAAAAGATAGGAATTCATGTATCCAAAGTTTAGCCGCAGACCACCCTATTTCATGCACCATGCAATCCCTACAAATTAGGAAATTCATCTAAATCTTTCTAGAAAGATTTAAGGCGCCATTTTTATAGAAAATATAGCCCCACGCCTCCTCTCTTCTCACGCCAATTTTTGGCCAAAAATAAAGAGGATAGGTATAGAAAATATTGGGGATAAATTAAGGTGTCATTCTTCTCCAAAAAGATAAGGATGGGTTTCTAAAATTTAGGGATTCTTCTTCTTATCCAATTCTGATTATTTAGACTCATAATCCTCATCAAATAAGGTCTTCTAATTGATTTGGATCAAGGTCAATCCAATTGGGTCAAGTCTCATCAATTGGATCAAGCTCAATCTACTTGGGTTGAACCCAATCCAATTAGGTCAAACCCTGATGCAGCCCAAATTGAATCCTATTCAATTTGGCTCAACCTAAGCCCAATTACTCATTCAAATTGAGTTCATTAGCAATCTAATTGCTAATTAATCCTCCAATAATTCAATAATTATTTTAATGCAACTTTTGCTTTGGATAATTTGTCAATCGAATTGACCAAATTACCCCTGAATGATTCTTAATCATCAATCAGCCATTTGATCAACCTAGAAACTTCTATGCGTGTGACCTCATAGGTTCGAACCTAAGCCGGTAGTATAGGAACGTCTTCCTATACTAATCGATGTGACCATCTAGCAATGGTACCCAACGTCCGGATAGGCCGAATATATGCGAAGCAAATATTCTGGAACCCTGAACTATGGTTACTGTATAATTCAATCCCTTTGACTCCTAATGCCAGGATGACTTGGAGCTCACTGTCAACCCTATAATTAGTACATCCATTATGTGATTAACTTTAGATATCCCGTGACTCCTCACTGGTATTACCCTGGCCAAGGTTTTGCTAAATTAATCACAAGACATTATCTCATGTTTCCAGGAGGGGTCAATTCCATCTCGACTCACAACTGACTACGCAAGTACTTGACTGCACCCAATGACCTTCCGTCACTGAATTAGAAATTCAGATAGTCCGGTACCAAAGTATAGTGAGTTGCTTGCTAATCACAGGTTGCGATCTCAGGTCAGAGGGCCAAACTTATACCCATATCCAATCGGAATATCTCTTGACAATAAAGCATTCCGGAATTGGTCACGTTCAGTGAAATGTACTCCTACACTTCACCTGTATAAAATACCAGTGTCTCCACACTCCTTGGTTAAGAGGACAACCAATGTATATGTCACATAACGACCTAATCTCGATAATGTTGTCGTCCTAGTAACAACATATCATTTGGTCGCAAACAAGTTTAAGGACTCAAAGATAAATCCTCCTTTATCATAACATAAGTCCTAAGGACTTCATCATATAAGAGTTCATTTGAAGATAAAATGTTGAATAATACCAAATAACACTTTATTAATTTGTCAATTCATTTATAAAATTCAATCATCAATATGCTGACGATTGACATTTAGGATACAAATCCCAACAAATCCCACTTAGCCTAATGGCAATCGGCACAGTATCTAATACCCATCTTCGACTTGTGTTCGTTGAACTCTTTGATGCCGAGGGCTTTGGTAAATGGGTCAGCCATATTTTCTTTTGTATCAATTTTCTGTAGAATCCGCCACTGTGTGCTGCTTGGAACTCTTCCAACAGATAGCACCACCCTTAAGAGTGAAGATATATCCCGACACGCTCTTGCTATCATCTTGATCTGACTGAAAACTTGAATCGGTATATCCCTCAAGTTTTAAGTCAGAATCACCGTAGACAAGCCACTGATCTTTAGTATTTCTCAAATACTTAAGGATGGTTTTTACAACCTTCCAGTGGTTGCTACCTGGATCAGACTGGTATCTGCTCACTACTCCTAGTGAGTATGCCACGTCTGGTCTAGTACATGTCATGGCATATATTATAGATCCCACTGCCGAAACATATGGAATTCTATCCATACTCTCTCTTCCTTGAGAGGTTGTCGGACAATCCCTTTTAGAGAGGTTAATTCCATGGCCCATTGGAAGATAGCCTTTCTTGGAATTAATCATACTGAACCTCTTCAGTATAGTATCAATGTATGTGGATTGGGATAATCCAAGCAATCTTTTAGATCTATCTCTATAGATCTTCATCCCTAGGATGTAAGATGCTTCTCCCAAATCCTTCATGGTAAATTGAGATGATAGCCATACCTTTATTCCTTGTAATGCAGGAATGTCATTTCCGATTAGAAGAATGTTATCCACATACAAAACAAGAAATATAATAACTGAACTATTTACCCATTTATAAATGCAAGGTTCCTCTGCATTCTTGATGAAGCCATATGATTTGATCACCTTATCAAATCGTATGTTCCAACTCCATGAAGCTTGCTTTAATCCATAAATGGATTTTTGAAGCTTGCACACCTTAGACTCATCTGCAGATATAAAACCTTCAGGTTGCATCATATACACATCCTCTTCTAAATCTTCATTTAGAAATACGGTGTTTACATCCATTTGCCAGATTTCATAGTCTAAATGTGCTGCTATCGCAAGCACAATCCGAATAGACTCGAGCATTGCCACGGGAGAAAATGTCAAATCATAGTCAATACCATAACGTTGACGATATCCTTTGGCAACCAGACGGGCTTTATAGGTCTCTACCTTTTCGTCTGCACCCCGTTTTCTTTTGAATATCCACTTACACCTTATGGGTTTAATCCCTTCGGATGGGTCAACTAATGTCCATACATCATTTACCTTCATGGATTCCATTTCGGATTGCATGGCTCCAAGCCATTTATCAGAGTCATACCTCTGCATTGCATCCATGTATGTGATCGGATCCTCATCGTTTTCATCAAATTCGATAGGATCTCCGTCCCGGACCAAGAAACCGTAATATCTGTCCGGCTGACGTGGTACTCTACCTGATCGTCTTAATGGTGCATCTAAGATGGGTTCTGGATCTGATCTAATCAAATCCAACTCCATTGATTCAGCAGATGGTGTCGGATCTTCTACATGTTGAACTTTCCTAAGCTCAACATTAGAGCTTTTAGTTTCTTTACTAAGAAATTCTTTCTCTAAGAAAACAGCTCTATTGCTTACAAACAACTTTTGTTCTTCAGCAAAGTAAAAGTAATATCCTTTAGTTTCTTTAGGATAACCAACAAAGAAATATTTGTCAGACTTGGGTTCAAGTTTGTTTGTCTTCAAACGTTTGACGTACGCTGGACATCCCCAAACCCTAAGGTGAGAGAGCATCGGCTTACGTCCAGTCCACATCTCATGTGGTATTTTATTTACAGACTTACTTGGAACCTTATTTAAAATATAGCAGGCTAACTCAAGAGCATATCGCCAAAAGAATATGGGCAGATCAGCAAACCCCATCATGGATCGAACTATGTCTAACAGAGTTCGATTTCTCCTTTCTGACACACCGTTATACTGTGGTGTACCCGGAGGAGTCCATTGAGAGAGAATTCCATTTTCTCCTAGATATGTCAAAAACTCACTAGTGAGGTATTCACCTCCTCGATCTGATCGAAGAGTTTTAATACTTTTTCCAGTTTGTTTTTCTACTTCATTACGATATAATTTGAACATTTCAAATAATTCAGATTTATGTCTCATTAAATAGACATAACCATACCTAGAAAGGTCGTCTGTAAACGTAATGAAATATGAATACCCACCTCTAGCATTTGTACTCATTGGCCCACATACATCAGAATGTACAAGGGTCAATAAGTCACTGGCTCGTTCACCTTTTCCGGTAAAAGGTGATTTGGTCATTTTACCAAGAAGGCATGATTCACAGGTTGTCAATGATTCACAAACATCGAGGATTCCCTCTTTACTTAACCTGTTCATCATGTTCTTGTTAATATGTCCTAGCCTATGATGCCAAAGGTAGACATCCGTGACATTATCTATTCTAGAGCGCTTATTGGACTTGTACATTACATGAACAGGCTGTGACAAAATGTAAATGCCATTACTCAGAGTTCCATTCATTACAGCAGCACCATTCCAAATGATATTGCAATAATCCTTTTTTATTGATATTTCATAACCATTTTTGGCCAAAAGGCCTACAGAAATGACATTCAATAAAAAACTTGGACAATAGTGACAATCACTAAGGACATTTACATGAGAGCTGAATTCAAGTTTAAGAATTTCTAAAGCTAGAACTGGACCTGATCTTTCATCTCCAATATTCAGGAACCTTTCTCCTTCTTCAAACCTCTCACTGTTTTCAAATCTCTCATTGACCTGAAGTCCTTGCAATGAATTGCATATATTAAACGGACTTCAAGTATCTAATACCCAGGTCGAATTATCACATATAGAGAAATTACAAGGTGTTATCATATAAATACCTTGATCAGCAACTGATTGCCCTTTTCTCTTGCTTGGCCTATTCGGGTCAAGTGAGGCAAGGTACTGAGGATAATTCCTCTTCTAATGCCCCTGCTTCTTACAATAGAAGCATTCTGTCAGATTGTGGTCAGCCTTAATCTTTTTGGTCTGACTTGGCTTAGCACGTTGCACCTTTTTCTTTTGATTCTTATTTTTTTTCTTTCCTTTCTTAAAGGTACCACGACCCCTGGACGAACCTCCCACTAAATTCACCGACCCTTTTAAGAGTTGGTGATCCTTTTCAAAAGTTTGTAGTAAATCCAACAATTGGTGATAATTTACTACCAGTTTCGTCATACGAAAGTTGGTGAGAAAGGGACGGTATGATCCAGACAATGAGTTTAGTATGGCATCCTTCCCCAATTGATCATGAAAGAGAAAGCCAAGAGTGCTTAGACGTTCGATCAACTCAATCATGTACAGTACATGATCAGTTACCAAGGTCCCGTCTTTCATTCGGGCGCTGAAGATGGCACAACTGGTTTCGTGCCTCTCAACGTCGTAGGGAACACCGAATGATTCATTCAACACTTGAATGATGTCTTCCGGCTGCGCATTCTTAAAACGCCTACTAAACTCATCACTCATTGCTGCCAACATGATGCATCAAACAGTGATCCGGTCACTAAGCCACTTCTGATAAGTGTCTCTGGCCGATCTTGATGCATTAGCAGCGGACTGCTCAGGTGCTGGATCCGTTATCACATAAAGGATCCTTTCATGCTCTAGCACTATTTTCAGTTTTCTATGCCAATTATTAAAATTTGGACCAGTCAACTTGTCATTGTCCAAAAATGAGCGAAGTGACAAATTAGTGGCCATTTCTGTATAAAAAAAAATTTGGCTATTAGTATATGAATTGACTAAACACATTAGACTTGGACTTTAGTCTAAAGGTACTTCCACTATTTTATACAAATTGGTAGCCTCTACCTCCAATTCGAAAAATTACTTTTAATTCTTTAGTGGACACTAGAACCCAATAGATCGCATATAGGCCCGAATGTGGCTCGGCTAACCCATATGCACCTATTAGTAGGTTCTTAACCAATTGCTTCACCAAGCAACTTCTAGTGATGATTTTGCCCTAGGTTCTTCAGCAGGCGTGTGGCGCCTCCACCGAATACCCTAGTTAGGTCCAACCATTAAATGATAGGGTTCAGTCTAATCAACTAATAGACGACCAAGCCCGAGTGTGGCTCGGCTCACCTGACCGTCTATTGAAGGTATACTTAACTCATCATATATTGAATGACAATTCCAATGCTTGATAAGTACCAGGCGTGTGGCGCCTCCAATAATTATCAAAACATTGGACCCATTATCACCCAAACTAATGGGAGGCTATGACCTAGTTATCCCCATAACCATTTCATTTTAAGGACCTAATAATTTTAGAGGATTTCTTAATTAGGATAGATAAGAAGATCCGGTTAGTTTAATTTCTTCCACTGACTTCACCAAATCAGATTAGACTCAAACTGGTTAAGGAGGCACCTAAATCAGTCAAACTGATTTTTCTTATAGGCATGGGCTAACGCGAATCATTAAGTGATCCAATCAAAATATGATTGACCATGTCGGCCAGGTAAGTGAGATCGGTGGAAGGGATATGCCATTTACTCGACAAAGACGAATCAGTGCGAGTAGCTCCCAATTAAAAACCACCGGTCAAAACTGCCAAACTTACCTTAGACACCGACTGGTTAATCAATTTCGATTTGATTACTCAAATGACTCGAGCTACACCTCTGAGCCTAAATCAAGTTCCATCTTGGTCTAATCAAAGATATGGACTTGATCCATCTACAACTATTGTAAATTGATCTAGAATTTTCTTGACCTAATCTAGTTACTACTTAATTAGATTTGATCAATTAATTCTATTTGTCCATGTATATTCTAACCTTAGGTCTAACCCAATCCTAGGAACTTGATTCAAGCTAACCCATATGCACAAAGAATTATGCAATGTCAATTAATTGAGTTACAATTCTATTTCATAACACTTAATTCTCAATTAAGTTTAGACTTATGAAAGTTTTGATCATTGCATATTTCTTTTTAATTACATATTAATTACAATATTTCAATTCGTAAAACATATTTTCAGATCTGAGTTTTTGTAATTAATCACATATAATCAGATTTAATTTATGTTTAAGTCATTATGTTTTATGTTCATGCATCACATATGCATAACAACATGAATTACTTCAAACAACATACATCTTATGTATTTATTTTTTTACTTTTATTTTCAGATCTGATTTATTTATTAAAATCAGAGATCATATGAATTATAAACTTTATTTAGATCTAATCTAAACAATATTATAATTTCAGATTTATTTATGTTACTAATCCTAACACAAACATGCATCATATGCATTCAAAATTTCAGATCTAGTTAATCATGCATAATCAGTAATTAAATCAATCATAAAAAATACTTTAGATCTAATCTAAGCATGCTCATGATTTCATATTTAATTGCAAAAATTAAAACATAAAAATTTGAATATGAACCTGGCTCTGATACCACTGAAAGTGGATCCTAGGTTCTTCGGTGTTAAGCATGCTGAATTTTTTTTTTTTTTGAAAACCATGGCTGAACCTGATCGGGTTGCCTACATACCCCTTCATAAGGGGGATCAACCCATACGTAGTTCTTTTTAAGTTTCAAAAACGTAGCAAAAAAATCGAATCAAACAATTTAATTCATGCATGCTTACAAGATCAAATCTAGAAATCAGCACCTTAAGAACACATAGGATTATGCCGGAATCGTTTAAACAATTATGCTAAAACATTCATGCATGATTAACTATCAGATCTGAAAGGTAAACACTCTATTCCGATTAATCTCCGAATATCCATCGAATAGATTCTGGAGATAACTCCGTGAGGAGCCCCAAAGGAGGGTAAAATCTCGGAGAATCGGACCTAGACCCTGACTCTAAAATAAAAAGATTAATATAGAACTAATACATTTTATGATGGAAGAAACTTATGGATCTGATCCTTGACTTTGCAGCCATGCACATGAATGGCCTCTACGAGAAGTACATGCGAAGCCCTAGGTAGATCATCTTCCGCGGGAGTGCTAGCTCGCGTAGGAACGTTACAATGGCTGAAGCTTTCTCCTTCTAAACACTCAATCTTTGATTGTTCTTCAAGGAGATGGAGGATGGATGTGAGGAAGAAGGAGAAGAAGGGATGGAGGCCCTCAGAGAATTTTTTCAGAATTTTTTGAAACCTCTAAATATGGTATATTTTGAACCCAAGGCATAGGGGTCTTTTATAGCCAAAAGACCACCCCACGCCTCACACCCAATTTAGCCAACTAATTTGGCTGATAAAATTCCCAAGAAATTTTGGTGGTTTGGTAGCTAAGAGGAAATAAACATATCCAAATTTTGTGCATTTTGGATCCCTAAAAGATAGGAATTCATGCATCCAAAGTTCAGCCGCAGACCACCCTATTTCATGCACCATGCCATCCCTACAAATTAGGAAATTCATCTAAATCTTTCTAGAAATATTTAAGGTGCCATTTTTATAGAAAATATAGCCCCACGCCTCCTCTCTTCACACGCCAATTTTTGGCCAAAAATAAAGAGGATAGGTATAGAAAATATTGGGGATAAATTAAGGTATCATTCTTCTCCAAGAAGATAAGGATGGGTTCCTAAAATTTAGAGATTCTTCTCCTTATCCAATTCTGATTATTTGGACTCATAATCCTCATCAAATAAAGTCTTATAATTGATTTGGATCAAGTCCAATCCAATTGGGTCAAGTTCCATCAATTGGGTCAAGCTCAATCTACTTGGGTTGAACCCAATCCAATTAGGTCAAACCCTGATGCAGCCCAAATTGAATCCTATTCAATTTGGCTCAACCTAAGCCCAATTACTCAATCTAATTGCTAATTAATCCTCCAATAATTCAATAATTATTTTAATGCAACTTTTGCTTTGGATAATTTGTCAATCGAATTGACCAAATTATCCCTGAATGATTCTTAATCATCAATCAGCCATTTGATCAACCTACAAACTTCTATGCATGTGACCTCATAGGTTCGAACCTAAGCCGGTAGTATAGGAACGTCTTTCTATACTAATCGATGTGACCATCTAGCAATGGTACCCGACGTCCGGATAGGCCGAATATATGCGAAGCAAATATTCTGGAACCCTGGACTATGGTTACTGTATAATTCAATCCCTTTGACTCCTAATGCCAGGATGATTTGGAGCTCACTGTCAATCCTATAATTAGTACATCCATTATGTGATTAACTTTAGATATCCCGTGACTCCTCACTTGGATTACCCTGGCTAAGGTTTTGCTAAATTAATCACAAGACATTATCTCCTGTTTCCAAGAGGGGTCAATTCCATCTCGACTCACAACTGACTACGCAAGTACTTGACTGCACCCAGTGACCTTCCGTCACTGAATTAGAAATTCAGGTAGTCCGATACCAAAGTATAGTGAGTTGCTTGCTAATCACAGGTTGCAATCTCAGGTCAGAGGGCCAAACTTATACCCATATCTAATCGAAACATCTCTTGACAGTAGAGCATTTCGGAATTGGTCACGTTCAGTGAAATGTACTCCTACACTTCACCTGTATGGCATACCAGTGTCTCCACACTCCTTGGTTAAGAGAACAACCAACGTATATGTCACACAATGACCTAATCTCGATAATGTTGTCGTCCTAGTAACAACATATCATTTGGTCGTGAACAAGTTTAAGGACTCAAAGATAAATCCTCCTTTATTATAACATAAGTCCTAAGGACTTCATCATATAAAAGTTCATTTGAAGATGAAATGATGAATAATGCCAAATAACACTTTATTAATTTGTCAATTCATTTACAAAATCCAATCATCAATATGCTGACGATTGACATTTAGGATACAAATCCCAACACACTAATGATAGCTCGGGGTGTGCCAAAGCGACTAAATATGTTTGTTTGTAAGAACTTAACCACAACCTTGTGATCGTTAGTCCTAGTGGCAACTGCTTCTACCCACTTCGAGATATAGTCAACCCCGACAAGAATGTACTCAAAACCAAAAGAACGCGGGAAAGGACCCATGAAATCAATACCCCAGACATCAAAAATTTCTATAATTAAAAAAATATGGTAAATGACTATAATTTCTACTTGAGTCGGACTCACCCAGTTGCTATCAGAGATAGGATAAATGATTCCGGCATCTAGCAACTTTACTACTTCTTTCTTAACCACCTCTTTCATGTTAGGGTTGAGTCTCCTTTGCATTTCACGGGTCGGTTTTGCATCTTCTTCTAGGTGAATGCGATGCATGCAAATAGATGGGTCGATCCCTTTTAGATCAGTTACGGACCATCCAATTGCATGTTTGTGTTCTCCGAGTACACTCAAAAGTTGACTCTCCTGTTTGTCAGACAGGTCAGCCGTGATAATTACAGGTAGGGTATCTTCGGGTCCTAGAAAAGCATACTTAAGGATTACCGAAAGTGGCTTTAACTCAAGTTTGGGAGGGGACTCGATGGAGGGGCACTGTAGCGTACTAGAAAGGGTAGGAAGAGGTTCATATCGGATACGCCAAGGATGAGAATTTGTGAGAGACGGATTGTTAAATAGGACATTGACTTCTTCTATGGCCTTGTTTAAATCAAAATTATCAATGTCAAAATGGGCTAAACATGCTTCCAAAGGGTCATCTGCCAGAATATAGGGAAAGGCTTCTTCTACAAGATCGTCCATTTTGTCTACTAGGAAGCACTCATCTTCCCTTGCGAGTTGATCAGAGGCGTGGAATACATTCAGTTTGACTTTCATGTTCTCAAAGGATATATCCATCACCCCAGTTCTACAGTTAATACATGCATTGGCTGTAGCTAGGAAGGGACGACCAAGAATCATAGGGATCTTTTTCTTAAGGTTCGGCACAGGTTCCATATCAAGGATGATGAAATCAACTGGAAAGTAAAATTTATCTACCTTGACTAGGACATCTTCAATTGTTCCTCATGGTATTTTAACAGATCGATCAGCCAATTACAGGGACACCGAAGTAGGCTTTAATTCACCTAATCCGAACTTCTCATAGACTGAATAAGGAAGAAAATTAACACTTGCTCCTAAATCTAATAGTGCACGATCAATCGAATTGTCTCCCACCACACAAGAGATGGTAGGGGCACCAGGATCTTTGAACTTGGAAGGGGTTTTGTGCTGGAGGATGGAGCTCATTTGTTCAGTTAGGAAGATCTTTTTAGGGACATGTGTCCTAGATTCTCGTTTTTGGGTATAAAGGTCTTTGAGAAATTTGGCATAAGATGGAACTTGTTTTATAGCATCAAGGAGAGGGAGGTTTGTTCGTCCGATTCCTGTTTACCTAAAAATATGCTAAACAGATCGTTGTTAGAACCGACAAACAAAGTTTAAATTAATTTTACTCTTACCTTTCCTACTCGAAGAATAGTGGTTGTAAGAGGTCGATCCACAGGAAGGCGATTGGAGTTGCATAAAAATAAAAATGTTCACTCGAATTCAAAATCGATTTTTGAATGATAAAGGAAAAACATTATTTTGGGGATGTGGAATGATTCTCGAGTCTATTAGAGAATGGTTTCTATTTGAAAATAAACAAAAGAAAGAAAGAAAACTTGCAATTGAAATTTGATGCAGAGTAGGATTCGATTTCTAAAGACAAAATATAAATCAAAATCGTCAATCGAACTGCAAAGATTCATTCCAAGGTTAAGAATTCTAGAATGCATATAATAAATTGTAGAATATTAAATTAAAACTTAGACATGTATTGCATAAAAAAAATTAAAAGATTGCATAAAAAGCAGAAATTAACTTAAACCTAGAACAAGGATTGCATAAAAGAAAATTTATTGATTGCATAAAAAGGATAATTACAAAAGAAATAAAATGAAGTTTGGAAGCCTAGTGCCTCCTCCTTCTACAAAATAAAACATAAAAATCAAAGGAAGGAATAAAAGAAATTAGAAAACTCCTCTTTCTTCCCTCCTCTATTTTTTTATTCTTTCTCTCTCCCCAAAATAGAGCATTTCTTTCTCTCTTTTCTCCCCAAAACAGAGCATTTCTTTTTTGATTGCTCTCCCCATGGCAAAGCTCCCTTGTTTCTTTCTAGGACCTGCTGGCCACCACCCCCCTCTCCTCTCCTTGGACGTGAGCTCCTCCCCCCTTTTATAGATCCATCCTTGAAGCATCGAGAGGGAGAGGATGCGTGATTGCTGGGGATCCAGAAGCTCGGGCGCTGGGATTTGGGGGAGAATCACGGGCGGAAGGGATGCTGCAAATGGGATTCGCTAGCTGAAGAAGAAATGGAAGGCTGGCCGTGGGATCGATGGAAGGACGCCGTGGAAGATGGACGGATGCAGGATCACTTGGAGGAGGCGGTCACGGCTTGGATCCGTGGATGGCACCGTGGGACCGCTGGGAGGTTGGCTGGCCGCGAGATCTCTTGGAGAAGCTGGGAGGCGGACGAACGGCTGGACTGCATTCGAACGGGCGCCTGGGAGGAGGCGTTGATCACGGACGCGGCGTCGGAGGCTGGAGATGTGGACGGCTTGGTGCTGGGATCATGGATTAAAATCGGGAATGGAAGATTGGCTGCGGTTCCTTGACGATGCATCGCAGGATCACTGGAGGAGATGGTCGTCCGGGTCCACACGGAAGAGGGAGGAGCTGCAGATGCGTGATTTTTGGGAGGAATGAATGCACGGAACGGCTGGGAGCGTGGAGATGGACGCGGACTGCTTATGGGTCATGTGCCAGTTTCTGCAATGGAATTGGATTTTGGAAGAAGGTTTGGGATTTTATTTGCCCTCCTGAGAGGGGAGCTGGGAGACACCAAGTTCCGTCCAATTAGTCATATAGATAAAAAATAGTGTGATATGAAATTTGGCTTGTAGACGGATGAACTTGGTTCATCACGGGTCATCTGTTCTGACTGGAGATCAATTGCAAGTCTTTTAAGTCATGGGTCACCCAGCACCTCATAGTTATGATATGGCCAAATTAGATTTGCCCAAAATTCTTTCCCAAAAAATACAAACAAAATAGACCTGATTCGGATCCGAACCCGACTCGGACCCGACCCGATCTTCAACCAGGTCAGATCTGGGAAGGGATCCTTCTGAAGTCAAATTTGTACTCAATGTGCATTTTATCTCTAATTTATGATAATCTGTGTCAAACCCAGATATAATATTAATCCAGTGAATTTATCATTATCGGTTAGCAACAACACTAATTTTAGTGACATGTAGGTCGCACTTTTGTGCTCTCATCACACCCCCCAACTAGCTTATTGCTAGTCTCTAGCAATCAACAAGCAAACAATAAAATGAGGGCACAAAAAGATGTAGTCTAACTTATGACTCTTTTTTTTTAACTAAATACACAAAACTAAGATATGTACCCATTTTCTTAGGGAATCACGATTGCACTTAGCACGTGCAACAAGCCTTTAAACCCCTAGGTTACCCTAGTGGACGAGTGTTGTCTCGTGAGGGTTTTCAGTGAAGTTACCCACAAACTTCATCAGTCAGAAATTTCCAATTTTTAACTCGAAATTTGAACAGGTATTACTGTATGAAACTAGAATTGCAAGGACAATAGAGACTTGTTGCTATCATATTTAAACAAACTCGAACTCAAGTTTCATTATACCCCATCTATCTGCTAACAAGTCAAGAATGTAGTGAGGTGCAAGATAGTATCATATAAATGAGTGGCTTTCACTTACTTCCAACATGATCACTCCAATTTTCAAGACATTCTAAAGTTAAATAGTAATGAACACCCCGAATTTATTTATTTATTTATTTATTTATTTATTTATTTATTTATTTTATCAGACTGAATGCTAAGAAGAATGACTTGTGCAATATCTAGCCTTATTAAGCTTTCTAGCTGACCCATGTAGCGAGTGTTAGGCCAATGACTCCCGATCCAAATGGCTCAGGGCACTAGGTGTAGAGACACCCTAACAGGCTTAATAACTCAAGTTAACTAGGCTTCAAGGTCAAATTAGTCACTCAGAGTTTAATCTCAATCATCCTCACCTTTTTACGCGAACACTCGCTGCTTGCCAGGCAAGAGGCCCGGTTACTCAGTGAGAAGACTTAAATTAAACTCATTATTTTATTTTATTTTATCTCTTTGTTTTTTTTTTTTTGATTAGGGTGTTCATCACACATATAACTTTAAATTATCCCGAAGATTAAAAGTATTCATATTAGTTACAAGTTTGCATACCCCACTATTCATGTGCTTACGTGTAGGTGCTAAATCATCTTATATCATGTTAGCAGAAGATAGGTGGGACGAAAACTCAAGCTAGAACTGTTATCATATTCCTTAACTCAAAGCTATTGTCAAAGCAATTTCTAGTTTGTACAGCCAAAAAGATTAGAGTTTGAGTTAAAAATTTGAAATCCTTTTTTTAAAATTTTTTTTTTAATTGCATAAAAAAATCAAAAAAATTCTCACCCCCATACCTAAATCTAACATTGTCCTCAATGTTAAAGAAGATTTAAAGTAGTAATAGGACATAGGAGAAGTTACCTGATATGGATGGATAAAGTGACAATTGGAGCCAAAAACCCCCAAACCTGCATGTTAGTAATGTATTGAATTTTTTTTTTTTGAAAATTACATGTTGGGTTGCCTTCCAAGAGCGCTAAGTTTTATGTCTTCAGCCAGACAAAATGTAAATCCCCCTTTTTTTCAACCATTATCTAAGAATGATTTTGGAAGAGTCCGATGAAGAACAGTCGGCTGATGACAATCTATGCTCATAAGGAAAATAGAACTAAGGGGCGCATGCTTGACCCCTTCCTCGGAATGGGCAAGGTAAGCTTCTAAAGGGTCCTTATTATAAGTTTGTAAGAAAGTCTCCTGAACTATACTTTCAATCATGTCAACTTCATTGATTTCTTTGTCGTCTGGTGGTTGTTTACTTATGTTGAAGACATTAAGCTTGACTTTCATGTTGCCAAAAGATAACTTCAGCATCCCATTTCGACAGTTGATCACAGCATTTGCTGTGGCTAAGAAAGGTCTACCTAAAATTATAGGTGTGTGACTGTCTGGATGTATTGCAGGTTCAGTCTCAAGGATAACGAAGTCCACAAGATAGTAAAACTTGTTTACTTTCACTATTACATCCTCTACAATCCCCTTGGGGTACTTCACTGTCCTATCTGCTAAGAAAAGGGTAATATTTGTAGGCTTTAATTCCCCCAAACCTAACTTTTGGTACATATAGTAGGGAAGTAGGTTCACACTGGCTCCTAAATCTAATAGAGCTCTCTGGATGATCATCTCTCCTATTTTTATTTCAATGGTTGGGCAACCAGGGTCTTTGAATTTCGGGGCAATCTGTTGTTGAATGAGAGATGAGGCTTGTGCAGCCATAACAGCTTGCCTAGGAATGCTGGTTTTTCTTTTGACCGTGGTGAGGTCTTTCAAGAATTTTGTATAGGAGGGAATTTGTCTTATGGCATCGAGAAAAGGTATATTTATCCGAACAGTTTTAAAGACTTCCATGATTTCATCAAAGTTAGATTGTTTCTTTGAGTCCTGAAGTCTACTGGAAAAGAGAACCTTAGGTTTGTATGTTTCTATGGGTTCTTCCTTTTTGTCTGATTTATCCTGTTCTTGACCCCTCTTCTGAATAGGGTTCTTATCGGATTCAGTTTTATTTTCTTTTTCATATTCAGAAAGTTGGACTTTATTGTCCACTTGCTTGCCAGACCTTAAAGTGGTAATTGCCTGGACTTCATAGGTCGGATTTTCATTAGAATTGATTTGATACTGACCTATCTGACCTTGATTTTGTTGTCTACTAGGGTTAGGCACTGGTTGACTAGGTAGTTCACCTTTCTTCCTATCCCCTAGAGAGTTAGCTATTTGGCTCAGACTAACCTCAAGTTTTGCAATTGCTTGCGCATGGAATTGGTTAGTCTGGGCTTGGGCTGTATTGGTCTGTTGTTATTGCTTGATAAAATCTTGTTGTTGTTTCATCATATTAGCCATCATGGTTTCTAATTATGAAGGTTGCTGTGGGATAGGGGCATTATAAGGAGGTACAGATGGAACCAATGGTTGGTTCATTTGTGATGGACCTATCCTGGGAAAGTTGTTCTGAAAACCTGGTGGACCACCTTGATGCTGAATAGGTTCATTTTGCTTGTATGAGAAATTTGGGTGGAACCTATTATCAGGGTGGTAAACTGGGCTGAACGAGTTGGGAATGGGCTTCTTAAAGGCACTATATGAATTTAGAGCATTTGCTTGCTCGGCCTTTATGGTGGACAGATTAGGGCAGCACTATATTAGATGCTCCTAACTGTTACACAAGACACACAAACTGTATGACTCGTGATCCACTTTCATGACGGGATTTGACTCTTTGTATGAACTCGAACTAGTGGAAACAATGAAAGCATCAAACTTTTTACTTAAGTTGTTCATTCCAGTCACCAGATTGGACATGACATTTTTGAGTTCTGGATCCGTTTTCATTTCATAATTACCTAATTTTCTAGATCCGAAGTCATCTCTATTTACTTCCTAACCATAGCTACTCCAATTTTGGGCATTTTCGGCTAAGTCAACAAGAAATTCATAGGCTTGATCTGGGGTTTGGTTCATGAACCTACATTTGTGCATGGACTCAATCATGTTTCTACGTGCCGGAGTTAGTCCTTTATAAAAGAAGTGGACCAGATCAGCCTTATCAAGCCCATGGTGCGGGCACTTGACCAAAAGATCATGGAATCTTTCCCAAAGTTGGAAAAATTCTTCATCAGATTTTCCTCTAAAAGTTCTGATGGCATCCTTAATTTTTTCAATTTTTACCATGGGATAGAACTTCGCCATGAACTTCCTAGATAGTTGTTCCCATGATGTGATGGATTTGAAGCAAGGGAATACAACCATGCAGCAGCACGATCCTCTAAAGTCATGGGAAACAACCTTAATTTAATATCCTCTTCATCTAAGTTTTGATTTCAAACGTTTGACAGATTGTCAAAAATTTGTTTAGATGAATGTAGGGTTGTTCACTCTCGAACCCATGAAACTTGGATAACATGTTTATTGTTGCAGCCCGAATCTCGAATTGGGCTGCATTATTAATTGGTAATACTATGCAAGTAGGGGGACTAGCAGATGCGGGTGCGAACAACTCATTTAAAGTTCTAATATGTTCACCCATTGTAGAGATTGACGGTTGGTTTACAGTTCGCAGGTTATGATGAAAAGTTCTGTCAATCTTAGGATCAAATGGGGTTAACTTATCCCTTAATGACCTTCTACCATGCATACATTATCAACAATTCATTAGATTTGACTCCTAAAATAAACGAAATCCTAAGAGAAGAGAAGGGATAGACACAGATGACCACAACCAACACCACACAACATTTTGACCCTATTAGTCTTAGAATTAAGTGAGGTTTAGTAGCTTCTTAAATCTAGTTGCACAGAGATTTATCAGGTTAAAAAGTTTCTGAAATTCTCTCTAGATTAGACAGCTCCTAATCTCCCTTTCAGATTAAGCTTGAGCTTACCAGTTAAGCGATCCAGTAACCAGCGACCAGGAAAGTTCCAGGGTGTGTGGTGGTGCTAGAAGGGATACACCGATTCCACAATACCCGTAACAGTTCTCATTGTTATAAAACTTTTCTAGAAATCACCAATTACTAAATCCTCACTGGAGTGGCTTTCAGCCGCTTCTTTCCAAGAGCCTAATTGAGCTCAAAAATCCTAAGACCAACGTCTAATTGATTTTAATTTTATTTGGCTTAGGATATGTATGCAAGGTGGTGATTTTTGGGCTAAGGACAGGTAATGACTTTCCGACCTTATCTTTTTAATGGGTTTTGCCCTTAAATTATTTTATGCAAATGCTTAATACTAAATGCAGCAAATAATCAATAATTTTTTTAAAGTTTATGCAATGTCATTAGGTTGTACTGATTAAATGAGCAAACAAAATTATTTTATATATATATATATATATTTTTTTTTTTATATAGCAATAACTTGAATGTAAACTAAACACAATCCTTATGCGTCAGTCAATCTCCGAATGCCCGTTGAATAAGCTCTGAAGATTACTCCGTGAGGAGTCCCAATAGAGGTATGATAACTTTGGAGGATTGCACCCAATCAATTACTAGCAAAAATAATAAAAAAAATTTTTACTTTTTTGATTTAATTAATTAATTTTTTTAACTTTTTTTATTTAAATTTCAAATTTTGAATCTCAGAATTCAACTTTTGAATTTAAATTTGAATTTTTGAATTTTGGAATTTTTTTCAATTTTTTTTAATTTTTTTTTTTGAATTTTAATTTTTTTTACTTTTTTTTAAAAAACTTTAAATTTTGAATTTCAAATTTCAGAATTTAATAACTATGAAATTATTAACTAAAAATAATCAAAATAAGAAAAAATAAAAACTTACTATCGGAGTGCATTCACTCCGGGCATCCAAAATTCAATTTGATCTTCATGATCGTTCTTGCTTCTCGATTTGCCTTTCCGGCAACGGCGCCAAAATTTTGTTCGTCCGATTCCTGTTTACCTAAAAATATGCTAAACAGATCGTTGTTAGAACCGACAAACAAAGTTTAAATTTATTTTACTCTTACCTTTCCTACTCGAAGAATAGTGGTTGTCAGAGGTCGATCCACAGGGAGGCGATTGGAGTTGCATAAAAATAAAAACGTTCACTCGGATTCGAAATCGATTTTTGAATGATAAAGAAAAAACATTATTTCGGGGATGTGGAATGATTCTCGAGTCTATTAGAGAATGGTTTCTATTTGAAATAAACAAAGAAAAGAAAGAAAACTTGCAATTAAAATTTGATGCAGAGTAGGATTCGATTTCTAAAGACAGAATATAAATCAAAATCGTCAATCGAACTGCAAAGATTCATTCCAAGGTTAAGAATTCTAGAGTGCATATAATAAATTGTAGAATATTAAATTAAAACTTAGACATGTATTGCATAAAATAAATTAAAAGATTGTATAAAAAGCAGAAATTAACTTGAACCTAGAACAAGGATTGCATAAAAGAAAATTTATTGATTGCATAAAAAGGACAATTACAAAAGAAATAAAATGAAGTTTGGAAGCCTAGTGCCTCCTCCTTCTACAAAATAAAACATAAAAATCAAAGGAAGGAATAAAAAAAATTAGAAAACTCCTCTTTCTTCCCTCCTCTATTTTTTTATTCTTTCTCTCTCCCCAAAACAGAGCATTTCTTTCTCTCTTCTCTTCCCAAAACAGAGCATTTCTTTTTTGATTGCTCTCCCCATGGCAAAGCTCCCTTGTTTCTTTCTAGGACCCATCGGCCACCACCCCCCTCTCCTCTCCTTGGACGTGAGCTCCTCCCCCCTTTTATAGATCCATCCTTGAAGCATCGAGAGGGAGAGGATGCGTAATTGCTGGGGATCCGAAAGCTCGGGCGCTTGTATTTAGGGGAGAATCACGGGCGGAAGGGATGCTGCAAATGGGATTCGCTGGCTGAAGAAGAAACGGAAAGCTGGCCGCGGGATCGACGGGAGGATGCTGTGGAAGATGGACGGATGCAGGATCACTTGGAGGAGGCGGTCACGGCTTGGATCCATGGATGGCGCCGTGGGACCACTGGGAGGTTGGCTGGCCGCGGGATCTCTTGGAGAAGCTGGGAGGCGGACGAATGGCTGGACTGCATTCGAACGGGCGCCTGGGAGGAGGCATGGATCACGGGCGCGGTGTCGGAGGCTGGAGATGTGGACGGCTTGGTGCTAGGATCATGGATTAAAATCGGGAATGGAAGATGGCTGCGGTTCCTTGACGATGCATCGTGGGATCACTGGAGGTTTTTATGGGTCGGGTCCACACGGAAGAGGGAGGAGCTGCAGACGCGTGATTTTTGGAAGGAATGAATGCACGGAACGGCTGGGAGCGTGGAGATGGACGCGGACTGCTTATGGGTCATGTGCCAGTTTCTGCAATGGAATTGGATTTTGGAAGAAGGTTTGGGATTTTATTTGCCCTCCTGAAAGGGGAGCTGGGAGACACCAAGTTCCGTCCAATTAGTCATATAGATAAAAAATAGTGTGATATGAAATTTGGCTTGTAGACGGATGAACTTGGTTCGTCACGGGTCATCTGTTCTGACTGGAGATCAATTGCAAGTCTTTCAAGTCATGGGTCACCCAGCACCTTATAGTTATGATATGGCCAAATTAGATTTGCCCAAAATTCTTTCCCAAAAACACAAACAAAATAGACCCGATTCGGACCCGAACCCGACTCGGACCCGACCCGATCTTCAACCAGGTCGGATCTGGGAAGGGATCCTTCTGAAGTCAAATTTGTACTCAATGTGCATTTTATCTCTAATTTATGATAATCTGTGTCAAACCCAAATATAATATTAATCTAGTGAATTTATCATTATCGGTTAGCAACAACACTAATTTTAGTGACATGTAGGTCGCACTTTTGTGCTCTCATCAAGGTGGATTTTGACTTGTTTGAATATCTCCATTATTTCTTCCAACGAAGTTCCTTTCTTGCCAAAGGAAGAAGGTGCATTCAGACACTGAGGGAAAGGAGCCTTCGGTGTAAAAGGTGTGGTCGATACTGGACTAGATGGAGACAAGGAAGTGTTTGGATTCTCGTTAGGCATAGTCATAATCTTATCTTTGTTTTCTTTATGTTCTTTTTCTCCAACCTTATTGTTCACTACGTGTTCGCTTCTTAGCTGGTCCAATTTATGGGACAGTGCATCTACTTTGTCGGATAGACCTATGGACTGGCTAACTTCATATATAGTCCCTTTTCTTTGAGAACTCGGGGGTGCTTGACGAGCGGAGGAGGCATGGTGGAGGGAATTTTCATTAAGGTTTTCAAACAATTGCCATGCCTCATGGTCACTTTTAAGCATGAAAGTTTTTCCGCATGTGGCATCGATCATCTGATGGTTTCGTTCAGTCAATTCGTCATAGAAACATTGCACTAGCTGGCATTTAGGTATTTGATGATGCAGGCATTTTTGGAGTAAATCTCTAAATTTTTTTCCAAGTTTCACGAAATTCTTCCCCGTCAGATTGGGAGAAGCTCGTGATCGCACGTCTAAATTGATTCGTTCTTCCTATGAAAAAATATTTTTTCAAAAATTTATGTTGCATTTGAGCCCAAGAGAGAATGGAATTGGCTTCTAATGAATGGAGTCACTGCTTAGCTCTATCCTTAAGGGAAAAAGGAAACAGCCTAAGTTTCAGAGCCTCATCAGGGAAGTTTTGAATTTTGACAATAGTGCAGATCTCAAGAAACTCATCTAAATGTTTGTATGGGTCTTCATTGTTAAGTTCATAAAAAGAAGGAAGCATTTGGATGACACTAGACTTAATTTCAAACTGTACAGCAGCAGTGGTATCAGGTAGTCGAATACAAGATGGAGAGGTATAAATGAAAGGAGTAAAGTACTCCTTCAACAGCTTGGGTTGTTCTTCAGCCATCTCGACAGGTGGAGCAGATCCTATGGTTCTATATGTATGGATTTCGGCTCGAAGGGCCCTAATAGAACGCTCTATTTCAGAATCAAAAGGTACTAATTCAGGAGATCTGGACGACACCCTAGCATACACTAATACTCTTCTGATCAGTCAAGTACAGCCAAGCATGTACTAAAAGAAAAATACATCAAATCCTTGTATTTGCCCTAAAATCACTAGACAGCTCCTAACTGGTTTGAAGAGGGCACCTAAGCCTCCAATCCGGTCTAATGAACTGAGTTGACCAGGTAAGCTTCCAGGTAAGTAGGGGGGTCACGATCAATTCGCAAAGGTCCCACTTAAAACCACTTGCCTCGAACAGATGAACTGTCTCCCTTACAGGGACAAAGCTTGCCTAGACATCAACTGAGCCACAGAGCGAAATTGGTGCAACTTTCGATGATCTTCATCCTATTGAGCTCGAATGTCCCTAGGGGCTAACGTCTAATTGATTTTAATTAAAGCGATAGCTATGTGAGAATTGATTCACCTAATTTGGGCAAGAATCTGGTAATGAAATCCAGTGCTTATCTTGTTGGGATGATTGCCCTTACTATGTGCGGATTAATTGGTGTATATATATCAAGCATGCATTCACACTTTTACTAAAATTAAAATCAAACAATCACCACAAAATTTTAAGCAAACTGTGAATCAATTTAAATAAAAAAGGTTTAGAGGTTACCAAAAAAAATTTTTCCAGCAATTTTTTTTTATTTTTAGGCAAATCTCTACAGCATTCCTTTTTCAGTAGTTCCCTTTTTGATCGTCCAAATTTTCTCTTTGATTCCTGATCGAATAATACCAACAGAAAAATCAAAAATTAGTAAGAGAGAAAAAGGGGATAAGTAAAGTAACAAAAATAAAAAATATTTTTATTTTATTTTTGATATATATGTATATATATATTTTTTTAAAGAGTTTTTTTATATAAAAAGAAAAACAACTATACTAACAATACCGGCAACGGTGCCAAAAATTGATAGTCAACTTTAAAGACCACGCAATAGCACGTATCTAGTAGGATAGTGATTATGAATATCGATCCACAGGAATTGAGGTATAGTTGTTTTCTTAAAAATATTTGAAAAAGAGAATTTGTGAAGACTATTAAACTAAGCAATTTAATAAGAAATGCAATTAAAATGATATCAGTTTGAGAGAAACCTAGGGCAAGAAATTCACCACTAACATCGGAACAAGGGTTATTTTTATTTTAATTTATTCTTGGATTAACATACAAATTGGCTACAAGCCTAATAAGCATTTAAATAGAAATTCATAAAAGTAATTTAGAAATAATCCATCTTCAGTTGGCATGAAATGTCGATCTTAAACTAATGTGGTAGAACACTGCATCTTCCCTAAGCATGGATGATCTTCTATTAACTTAGTGATCATGAAGAACAGTTGTATAAACTTCATATTTAAAATCACAGAAATTAAACATGAGATGAAATAAAATATTCATTAGGAGCAAAATAAAGTTTATACAACTCCAAGAATAAAAATAAGAAAATAAAAAACCCTTAGCCCTTTGTTAGGGCTGCATCCAGCCCCAGTAAGAGGATTAGGCTTCCATACAGACGCGAACAACTGCACTGCAGGGGACTTCATGATGATTGGCTCTCCCTCCTTCCTCCCGTCGGCTCCCTCTTGGACTACTCCAGCACCGGAAGAATTATTGGGTGCGAATTAATGAGAAGAGTGAATGGGATCCGCTGGGTGAGTATGAATCCTCCTCTTGTTCACGCTTGGGCCTTTTATAGGCTACAACTCTCTCTCCCTCCTTCCCTGTTCCGAGTGCAAGATAAGGATGAAAGGCTAGCACATAACTCTTGATCTTGATCCTTGGACGCGGTGGATATGCTGCTGGGAGCATGGACGATGCGGACAAAATCTGGGAGGTGACGTGGAGATGAAGATGCTGGGACTTCTGCGGACTTCGATTTCCTGCAGTTGGGGTGATGTTCACGGCTGGGAGGAAATCTGGGAAGACAGGATTTTGCCGAGATTTATCCATGGATGATGAAGTTAATCCGGATGTTGGCGTGGATGCTGATCTTGCGAACGGAAGAAAGCTTGGTGGTGTTTGGATGTCGTGAAGCTTGGGAGATGATCGCGGATGGGAGCTTCTAATCCGTGAGCTGCTCCATTCTGTTTCAGTGAAGTCTGGGACTTGAAATTTGGAAGAGATGAAGCTGGGGCTTTGAACGCGGAAGGGAGAAAGCTGTGGATGCGTTGGGCCATTGTGGATGCATTGGATTCCGCTGGAAGTGAGATCGCTGAGATGGGAAGGTGTTTGAATGGATTCGGATGGAATTAATCCCGAAACAGGGGAATGGAAGATGGCTGGATACTCGGACGCGGGAGGATGAACTTGGACGTTGGGAGATTCCATGGGATCAAACGTGGAAGCTGGGAAGAAATGATCCGTGAGCTGGGATATTCGGAGAAGGAAAGATGAGCTGGGAGCAAATCCGGATGGGGTTGATCCGGCTAAGATGCGGCTGGGAAGAAGATCTTGCTGGATTGCGGAAGACGTGCTGATTTGCTGGGATTGGTGCTTATCCGTGGGTGGTGATCTAGCGGGAGAAGAGGAATACATGGGACTCGGCTGGCAGCTTGGATGGGAGAATGTCTGAGATGCAATCCTTGGGAGGTGATCTAATCTGGGAGATAAGATTTGATGGCTGGGAGGTTTGAGATGTTGGATTTGGTTCGGAAGAGGAATACGTGTGAAACAGGGGATGCATTTGTTGGCTTGATCCGTGATGAAGGGACGATGGGAAGATCACAACGGGATGAAGCTCCCCTGTTCTGTGAAGTTTGAGAAGAGGCTGAACCGAGAAAGCAGGGGATAAGCTTGGAGGAATTTGGAAGAGATTTACGGGATGGTTGGAAGGCGTTGGATTTGTTCATGGGCTACGGGAGCTGGAAAGGATGTGGAAGAGATTGATCCGTGGGAGAAGAAGTTTGGATTTAGCTGGGAACAGGGGATCTTTGGAACGGTGAGAGTGATGCTGGATTTGGAACTGTGAACGGTGGGGTCAATCCAGGAGGCTGTGGGAGGAATCATGTGGACGGGAGGAAAGGAGTGACGTGGAGGAAGCTTGGTCGTGGGGAGCATGTAAACGGGATGAAAAGATTTTCGGGAGATGATCTAATCCGTAGGTGCAGTGGGAGAGAGGAAGATGAGGATAAGAAAATGAACTGGGAGCATGGAGTTTGGATCAATCCGGAAGAAGCTGGGTTTTGATTTTATCCCACGGGTCATGCGACTCTATTCCAGAACAAGGGAAGAAAGAAAAGAAAAGATAACGTGGGAGGTTGAAATATGGAATGAAGGAAGAGCTTGGACACATGGAAGGAAAGGTTCTGATTCGTGAAACTTGGATGCCGTGAATGCAGGGGAGCTGGGAAGGGAGACGCGTGGAAAATGCTCACGGCTGCGGATGAATTCTGTTCGTGGGATAGCTGATTGCACATGAAAGCTGATCCATGACACGTGTTCAACGTGGGAGAATGTTAGAACATAAACGATTGAACTCGATTGGATGTGAAAGGAATAGATGAGTTGGGCTGAATCGAAAATCTGAGAGGGTCTGATTCACAGGGTGCATGCGATTTGGGTTCAGGATTCATCCCAAATGAATTTGACTCGACCTGATACATTAGACTCGACCAATAAAGAAAATCAATCAAACTTGAATAATTTATTTAAAATGAAATGATGAAGGAAAACACATTTTCTCATATTTAAATTTAGAATATGTGTATGAAAATAATAATAAGTGCGATGTAAAATAGATTAATTTACGCATTATTTAGCACTTATCAATAAGTTCGGGGATAAGTATCTACCCGAGCATAGAAATCCACTCGAGGGGCCGAGGCCACCTCGAGACTTAGAAATCCCCCCGAGAGGCCGAGGCCACCTCAGAAATAATAAGTTCGGGGATAAGCATCTATCCGAGCGTAGAAATTCACTCGAGGGGCCGAGGCCACCTCAAGATTTAAAAAATCCCCCCGAGGGGCCGAGGCCATCTCGAAAATAATTAGTTCGGGGATAAGCATCTACTCGAACGTAGAAATCCGCTTGAGGGGCCGAAGCCACCTCGAGACTTAGAAATCCCCTCGAGGGGTCGAGGCCACCTTAGAAATAATAAGTTCGGGGTAAGCATCTACCCGAATGTAGAAACCCGCTCGAGGGGCCACCTCGAGACTTAGAAATCCACCCGAGGGGCCGAAGCCACCTCGGGAATAATAAGTTCGGGGATAAGCATCTACCCGAACGTAGAAATCCACTCGAGGGGCCGAAGCCACCTCCAGACTTAGAAATCAACCCGAGAGGTTGAAGCCACCTCAGAAATAATAAGTTCGGAAATAAGCATCTACCCGAACGTAGAAATCCGCTTGAGGGGCCGAAGCCACCTCGAGACTTAGAAATCCATTCGAGGGGCTGAATCCACCTCGAAAATAATAAGTTCAAGGATAAGCGAAGCCACCTTGAGACTTAGAAATCCACCCAAGGGGCCGAAGCCACCTCGGAAATAATAAATTTGGAGGTCTTGCTGATAGGGGTGCTTCTTCCTTAGCTCCCTGTTGATGCCACAGGGCACCCCTAGCCGAGCTCAATGTGTGACTTTGTAGATGCCCCCACTTAGATCGGGGGCAAACTCATAGAATCCAGCGGACAGGGGTGCTCTTCCTTGGCTCCCTATTGACGCCATGGGGCATCCTGAGCCGAGCTCAAAGGGTAACTTTGTAGATGTCCCCCACTCAGATCAGGGGTGAACTCGTAGAATCCTGTGGACGGGGGTGCTCTTCCTTGGCTCCCCATTGATGCTGCAGGGCACCCTGAGTCGAGCTCAAAGGGTGACTTTGTAGATGCCCCCCACTCAGATCAGGGGCAAACTCATAGAATCCTGCGGATGGGGGTGCTCTTCTTTGGCTTCCCGTTGATAACGTAGGGCACCCTAAGCCGAGCTCAAAGGGTGACTTTGTAGATGCCCCCCACTCAGATCAGGGGCGAACTTGTAGAATCCTATGGATGGAAGTGCTCTTCCTTGGCTCCCGGTTGATGCCGCAGGGCACCTTGAGCCGAGTCAAAGGGTGACTTTGTAGATGTCCCCCACTCAGATCAGGGGCAAACTCGTAGAATCCTGTGGACGGGGGTGCTCTTCCTTGGCTCCGTGTTGATGCCGTAGGGCACCCTGAGCCGAGCTCAAAGGGTGACTTTGTAGATGGCACCTGCAGTTGTGAGACCCTCAAACCCTCACTAAATCCTGCAGGGCGCCCTGAGGCAAGCTTCGGGGGCGATTTAATAAAGTCGTCGGCATCCGACTCGCACTTATCAAGTGTGCGCCGAGCTTCCTAGGGTACTTCAGAGACGCTTTAGGAGAATTTCGGAAGATAACTTCATTAGATTACGGTCTAAGGGACAAAGCTCTGACCTGAAGGAGGCTAAGGTCCTATCTTGGGGGAGTAATTTACATCTAGGGTCACCAGCCTCGGGCCGGTGAGTGCGGCCTCTTCTCGGCCCCTTGGGGCCAAGATGACATCAACGTAAGATTCATAGATGGGGCATTGGTAGTGCCCGCATCGGGGCGTCCGTCATTGGGTTTGTTAGATGGTCCCAAAGTCTGCCCATCAAGCTCCATTCTATTGGTTGACCTGCCAACGAATTGGCTCAGGTGGCCTTGACGGACGATCACTTCAATCTTATCATGGAGCTGGTAGCAATCCTCCGTGTTATGGCCGTGATCTCTGTAAAAGCGGCAGTACTTGCCAAAGCGCTTCCGCGACTTGGATGATCGCATCCTCGGAGGAGATTGGAGGTAGCCGCAACCCTCAATTTCCGTAAGAATCTCGGCCCCAGAGGATATAAGAGGAGTATACTCCTCAAAACGTCGATGGGAGATGTCTCCCAGATCTCCGAGGGGACCTGCTCCTTGATCGATAACACCCCTCGCGGAGTTCCGTGATCTGATCCCAAAGCATTTGAATTTGTCGCCCCGCTTCCTCGACCTTCTTGTCAAGTTCGGTGGTTGACGAGACTCTAGCCAGATGAAGGGTTTGGATAACCACGGCCAGGGTTTGGACTTGCTAGGCGAGCAGGTAAAACTACTCTGGCTGGATTTGAGAGTTTGGTCTGCAGGGATGTGCGATGCGGGAGGTGGACCTTGGAGAGGGTAGTCGGAAGCTGATTCCCGGCTGCTCGACGCGTTTGGGGCCCCTTATTTCATTATCCTTATGATCATGACTCAGTCCCTTCCTCTAGCACCAGAAATATTGTGGTTCAAATCTGGCCGGAGGGTGACCACGCCGGTGGAGCCGATGGAGCTGCCGATGCTGGAAAGGGGAAGATGGGAGCCACCTCCTGCGCGACGGCCGCGGTCCTGCATAAATCCTCACCGGTGTTTCCGGTGAGGGCCCTCTGACGATCAAGTTAGAGTGGGTAAATTTGGTCCAGCCAAAAAGGTCCCTTAGGAATTACCTAACCGAACTATTTATGCCTCGGTGGAGAGGCCTAGGTGGCGGAGGTACTATCAGTCCTCATCATGAGGGGGCGTGGCTCTGAGCTGGATGGCGCGCAGCTCAGACTGACCAGTGATGTGTGGTACAGCCCGTTCTTGAGAACGGTAGGGTATTGACAGTCATAGCAAGATATGGTCGGAGTAGTCAAGGTGTCGTCTGACTGCTGATGCTCGGTTATGGAGACATGATATGGTAGTATGGTGAAGTATGGCCACGTAGGTGGGCGTAGGCCCGCACATGGGTGTGGTCGTTGGCGAGGCCGAGCTCGTTAAGTAGTCACGTCATGCGTTTGACGAGGTCGGCTTGGCGGAGGCTGGGAGTATCTCGACTTTTCGGGTTCCGAGATGTGCTCGGAGGAGCGCCCCGAGCTTGAGGGTCGGAGCATATCGCTGGGGTTGGTGTCCCGAGCTTGGTCGGGATGGGTCGCCGATTGTCTGGAGGTACCTCGAGCTTGGTCGAGGGAGTCGGCGAATGTCTGGAGTTGGTGGAGCTTTCAGCAGAGTTTCAAGAACAAGCTGGCTCTGGGCCGGAGTGAAGATTCAGTATCCATCGTTGGTGTTTACTGGGCCAAAACTGGGCGGCCTTTTAGTTGTGGGCTGGACGATCCATTTTTTCCTCTATCACAATTACTAGTACTTCTCCCCAAAGATTTTTCTGGTGCACCTGAACTAATTAGCATAGAATTAACCATATCTATTAAGGTTCTATTCTTCCTTTCAGCTTCTCCATTAGATTGGGGTAAATAGGGAGCTGTCACTTTATGAATTATCTCATGTTCTTCACAGAACTGGGTCAGCTCTAATGAGGTATGTTCACATCCTCTATCAGACCTTAAGGTTTTAATCTTTTTATCTAGTTGGTTTTTAACCTTTGCTTTATAGACTTTGAATTTATTTAAGACCTCATTTTTAGCTTTGATAAGATAAAGATGACAATATCTAGAAAGGTCATCTATAAAAGTTAAAAAATACTTGTTTCCACCCTTTGAGGTTCTTCCCGAGTCACATACATCACTATGTATGAGTTCAAGGAGATTAGAATCTCTACTTCCAGAGTAGAAGGGTCTTTTAAGTAATTTAGCCTCTACGCATATCTCACATTTGTCATTATTCTTAAGTTTTGATTTTGGAATTAAGTTCAAGTGCATTAAAGAGCAAATATAATGATCAAAGATATATCCTCACAAAAGGCCTATGACTTCCTTATATAGATAGACCTGATAGCCAACTTTAAAGACCACGCAATAGCACGTATCTGGTAGGATAGTGATTACGGGTATCGATCCACGGGAATTGGGGTACAGTTATTTTTCTTTAAAAATAAAAATATTTAAAAGAAAGAGTTTGCAAAGAAAATTAAACTAAGAAAAATGATATCAGTTTGGGGGATACCTAGGGCATGGAATTCACCACTAACAGCGGAACAAGGGTTAATTATATTTTAATTTATTCTTGGATTATCATGCAAATTGGCTACAAGCCTAATAAGCATTTAAATAAAAAATCATAAAAGTAATTTGGGAATAATCCATCTTTAGTTGGCATGAAATATCTACTCTAAACTAATGTGGCAGGACACTGCATCTTTCCTAAGCATGGACTATCTTATATTTACTTAGTGATCATAAAGAACAGTTGTATAAACATCATACTTAAAATCACAGAAATCAAATATGCGATAAAATAAAATATTCATTAAGAACAAAATAAGGTTTATACAACTCCAAGAATAGAAATCAAAAATACAAAACCTTTAGCCCTTTTGTTAGGGTTGCATCCGGCCCTAGAGAAGATCAGCCTTCCATGGAGTCGTGGGCGACAGCAACGATGTAGAGGACTCCCATCACGGCTATCTCCTTCCTTTCTGTGTCTTCTCCCTGCACTGGATTCGGTGGGAACTTCCTTAGCATTTCATCTCTTTTCTTCCCATAATATCCCAAACTATTCTCTCACTCTTTATTCAATGGGAACTCCCCGAGAAGAGCGACTGGGATCAGCCGGCTCACTCCCTCCGAATGCCTCCCCTGTTTCATGCCTGGCCTTTTATAGGCTCCAATCTCTCTTTCCTCTTCCTTATTTTGAATCATGGATAAGGATGAACCCTTTGCCATTGGGATGAAGCTTGGCCTGATTCGCTGGACTGCTGTGGTTCGGATCAAAGGAGAAGATGCATGAAGCCGTTTGTGGATAATGGAATTTGCTGGGAAGTTTGTGGATGCTCCTCCCGGCTGGCTACGGGATACCCGGATGGGCAGCTGATCCGTGAAGAAGATTGGGAGCAAGAGATGCGGAAGATGATAAGGATGCTGATGATCACGAACGGGATGAGCGTGGAATCTAGCGGAGAAAGATGGGATGCTCATCCGGCTGGGAGTTTGGTGATGATACCATTGATCGAATTCGTGGATAAGGATGGATCACAATGGGATGAAGTAAAGATGAGCTGGGAGCTATCCGTAGGTGGTTGAAGCTAGCTTCATGCGGATGAAGAATGAGATGAAGATGAATCTATTGGATGCAGGGGATGCCGTGAAGCTCGGGAGAATAAAGAATGGGAGGGAGTTTGAGACTTATCCGAAGCAGGGGATAAGGATGTAATCCGAATGGGAGAAAATCTGGGATGGATTCGGATGGGATGACAGCTCTATTCCTTGGGAGGATGAGCTCGTGAACTTGGGATGAGCTTGATTCGAAAGATGAAGATGAATACGGAGATGTGGAAGTTTGGATTCTGAACAGGATCTAGGACGGCTGGGAGATGATCCGGAAGCATGGGAGAAACTCACGGACGCTGGGATGAAAATGGAGTTGATCCCGAACGAGAGGATCTGGGAGGATCAAAGCTAATCCGGAGGACTCCTTTGGCTAGGAACAGGGGAGATGGGATGTTGAGATCTCAGTTAAAGAAGGGGCCTTGTTCGGACGATGGAAGGTTGGATTCGAAGAGCATGGGAATTCGGCTGTGATACGAGATGACCTTGGGATGCTGGGATCTAGCGGAAGAAGATCTTTAGACTCAACCGTGGCTCTGTTTTGTTGCTGGCTTGGTTCGGATGACACGGAGAGAACGCGGAGAGTACATAGTTTGGGATGTAGCTGGGACCGGATATGCTGAGGAATCCGTGAGAAGAGAAGATTTAATTGAGCCAGGGGGACGATGTGTATGACACTGGTGTTCGGAGAAGATGAGCTCTGTTGAGATTTGGAAGAAGTTATTCGACTGGGAAGAGGGATATGGGTTTATTTTGAGTGACCCAATTCTATTCGTGGACCCGAACGCCATGCATACGAGCTGAGGATTGATCCAGAGATGTGATAAGGAGGAGATAGCTGGTGTCTACGAGTGCGACGTGGGAGGAAAGAAAATTGGAACATGGACGAGAGACTAATCCACACGTGGGCGACATGGGGACTGATGGGACTAGTCCGTGAATGGAATATGGTAGAATTTGACTGGACCTGCACACATTAGACTCAACCAATATGATAAAATTAATCAAACTCGAATTATACTGCAATGATGTGGTTGTGAAGGAAAACACATATTTTTATGATTAAATTTACAAAACATGTGTATTAAAATAATGATAAGTGCTATGATAGAGGGGTTAATTTATGCATTATTTAGCACTTATCAAGACCTAAGACTCATGTGCCATACATGGCTTATTGGCAGGATAATTGAAACTACTTCCTAATCAGCCGCATAGGGAGGAAATTCAAATTCAAAATTAAGTTTCTTCCATGCCAGAACCGCATTTTATTCTGCCACCTCCTAAAGTTTTGACCATCAAACTTTTCAGGTTTAGCACTAAGATTTTCAGATGTGTGGGAAGCTATTGATTTGTAGCTTAACACAGTTTTGACACTTGTGAAAATAAAAAGATTTATGTCAAATTATTGCACTGATATCTAATTTGAACTTTATATGTTTAATTGAAAAAATCGAAAGAATAACAACCAGATCAGCTCCAGATCGGTGATGGAGCACTTGGCTTACTTAAGTACCAGCCTTTCCTAGGAACGTAGGCCTTTTTGACAAGTTTTTCTTAGACACCGTTATTCAATGGATGATTTCACTAGATATCGTTCAATTTTATCCTAAGTACAATATTAAGCTAGCTCCTATTAGGCATAACTTAATTTGCTTATTATAGCTTTGCATTACACTTTTTACACTAGCTCCCACTATATCTCTTACCATAGTCCTATGCTACATTCTTAACGTAGCCCCGCACTACAATCTTTCCACTATAGCCCTGTGCTACATTCTTATCGAGATCCGTCTTTTTTAAATAGTGGTGTGATGGTGGTATAAGTCTTTGAAGGTCAAGGTATCTGGACTTACGTTACTCTCTATCCTCCATTTAGATCATTATCCTTCCAACTGGTCTAACACTGGTGGTACATCTGCACACGCATCTTCCAGTACTACTAGAACTTGTCGCCCTCTGCTAGCTAACCAAGTGCTCTAGGGCCCCAGTTCTCTGATGCACCTAGAACATGGTGGAAAAGGAGGGCCAACACTACTATAATTTGATTTCTAAGATATGGAATGTTGGAAATTGTATCCTAAATGTCAATCATTAGCATATTGATGATTGAATTTTGTAAATGAATTGACAAATTAATAAAGTGTTATTTGGCATTATTCATCATTTCATCTTCAAATGAACTCTTATATGATGAAGTCCTTAGGACTTATGTTATGATAAAGGAGGATTTATCTTTGAGTCCTTAAACTTGTTCACGACCAAATGATATATTGTTAAAAGGACGACAACATTATCGAGATTAGGTCGTTGTGTGACATATACGTTGGTTGTCCTCTTAACCAAGGAGTGTGGAGACACTGGTATGCCACACAGATGAAGTGTAGGATACATTTCACTGAACATGACCAATTTCGGAATGCTCTACTATCGAGAGATGTTCTGAGTGGATATGGGTATAAGTTTGGCCCTCTGACCTGAGACCGCAACCTGTAACTAGCAAGCAACTCACTGTACTTTGGTACCAGACTACCTGAATTTCTAATTCAGTGACGGAAGGTCACTAGGTGTAGTTAAGTACTTGCGTAGTCAGTTATGAGTCAAGATGGAATTGACTCCTCCTGAAAACAGAAGATAATGTCTTGTGATTAATTTAGCAAAATCTTGGCCAAGGTAATCCCAGTGAGGAGTCACGGGATATCTAAAGTTAATCACATAATGGATGTACTAATTATAGGGTTGATAGTGAGCTCTAAGTCATCCTGGCATTAGGAGTCAAAAGGAATGAATTATACAGTAACCATAGTCCAGGGTTCTAGAATATTTGCTTCGCATATATTCGGCCTATCCGGACGTCGGGTACCATTGCTAGATGGTCACATCGATTAGTATGGGAAGACGTTCCTACACTACCGGCTTAGGTTCAAACCTATGAGGCCACACGCATAGAAGTATCTAGGTTGATCAAATGGCTGATTGATGATTAAGAATCATTCAGGGATAATTTGGTCAATTCAATTGACAAATTATCCTAAGCAAAAGTGGCATTAAAATAATTATTAAATTATTGGAGGATTAATTAGCAATTAGATTTCTAATGAACTCAATTTTATTGAGTAATTGGGCTTAGGTTGAGCCAAATTGAATAGAATTCAATTTAGGCTGCATCAGGGTTTGACCTAATTGGATTGGGTTCAACCCAAGTAGATTGAGCTTGACCCAATTGATGGGACTTAACCCAATTGGATTGGGCTTGATCCAAATCAATTAGAAGACCTTATTTGATGAGGATTATGAGTCCAAATAATCAGAATTGGATAAGGAGAAGAATTCCTAAATTTTAGGAATCCATCATTATCTTCTTGGAGAAGAATGACACCTTGATTTATCCCTAATATTTTTCACATCTATCCTCTTTATTTTTGGCCAAAAATTGGCATGAGAAGAGAGGAGGCATGGGGATATATTTTCTATAAAAATGGCACCTCAAATCTTCCTAAAAAGATTTAGATGAATTTCCCAATTTATAAGGATTGCATAGCGCATGAAATAGGGTGGTCTGTGGCTGAAATTTGGATGCATGAATTACTATCCTTTAGGGATCCAAAATGTATTAAATTTGGATATGTTTATCTCCTCTTAGCTGCCAAGCCACCAAATTTTTTTGGGAATTTTATCAACCAAATTAATTGGCTAAATTAGGTATGAGGCGTGGAGGGGTCTTTTGGCTATAAAAGACCCCCATGCCTTGGGTTCAAAATATACAATATTTAGATATTTCAAAAAATTCTAAAAAACTTTTCTGAGGGCCTCCATCCCTTCTTCTCCTTCTTCCTCACATCCATCCTCCATATACTTGAAGAATAATCAAAGGTTGAGTATTTGGAAGGAGAAAGCTTCAGTCATTGTAACGTTCCTGCGCGAGCTAGCACTCCCACGAAAGATGATCTACCTAGGGCTTCGCGTGTACTTCTCATAGAGGCCATTTGTGTGCGTGGCTGCGAAGTCAAGGATCAGACCACAAGTTTCTTCTATCATAAAAGGTATTAATCCCACATCAATATTTTATTTTGGAGTCAGGGTCTAGGTCTGATTCTCCGAGATTTTACCCTCCTTTGGGGCTCCTCACGGAGTTATCTCCAGAATCCATTCGATGGATATTTGAAGATTAATCGGAATAGAGTGTTTACCTTTCAGATCTGATAGTTAATTATGCATGAAAGTTTTAGCATAATTATTTAAACGATTCCGGCATAATCCTATGTGCTCTTAAGATGCTGATTTCTTGATTTGATCTTGTAAGCATGCATGAATTAAATTATTTGATTCGATTTTTTCGCTGCATTTTAAAACTTAAAAAGAGCTACGTATGGCTTGATCCCCCTTATGAAAGGGTACGTAAGCAATCTTATCAGGTTCAGCCATGGTTTTAAAAAAAAAATTCAGCATGCTTAATATCGAAGAACCTAGGATTCACTTTCAGTGGTATCAGATCCAGGTTCATGTTTAAACTTTTATGTTTTAATTTTTGTAATTAAATCTGAAATTATTAACATGTTTAGATTAGATCTAAAGTATTTTTTATGATTGATTTAATTGCTGATTATGCATGATTAAGTAGATCTGAAATTTTGGATGCATATGATGCATGTTTGTGTTAGGATTAGTAAGATGAATAAATCTGAAATCATAATATTGTTTAGATTAGATCTAAATTAAGTTTATGATTCATATGATCTCTGATTTTAATAAACAAATCAGATCTGAAAATAAAAGTGAAAAAACAAATGCATAAGATATATGTTGTTTGTATTAATTCATGTTGTTATGTATATGTGATGCATCAACATAAAACATAATGACCTAAACATGAATTAAATCTGATTACATATGATTAATTACAAATACTCAGATCTGAAAACAAGTTTTAAGAACTGAAAAATTATAATTAATATGTAATTAAAAAGAAATATGCAATGATCAAAACTTTCATAAGTCTAAACTTAATTGAGAATTAAGTGTTATGAAATATAATTGTAACTCAATTAATTGATATTGCATAATTCTTTGGAGCATTTGGGTTAACTTGAATCAAGTTCTTAAGATTGGGTTAGACCTAAGGATAGAATCAAACATGGTTTAATTAGAGTTAATTGATCAAATCTAATTAAGTAGTAACTAGATTAGGTCAAGGAAACTCTAGGACAAATACAATAGTTGTAGTTTGTCAAATTTCATGTCTTTGATTAGACCAAGGTGTAACTTGATTTAGGCTCAGAGGTGTAGCCCGAGTCATTTGAGTAATCAAATCGAAATTGATTAACCAGTCGGTGTCTAAGGTAAGTTTGGCAGTTTTGATCGGTGATTTTTAATTGGGAGCTACTTGCACTGATTCGTCTTTATCGAGTTAATGGCATATTCCTTCCATCGATCTCACTTACCTGGCGACATGGTCAATCACATTTTGATTGGATCACTTAATGATTCGGAGTTAGCCCATGCCTATAAGAAAAATCAGTTTGACTGATTTAGGTGCCTCCTTAACCGGTTTAAGTCCAATCTGATTTGGTGAAGTCAGTGGGAGAAATTAGACTAACCGGACCCTCTTTATCTATCCTAATTATGAAATCCTCTTAGATTATTAGGTCCTTAAAATGAAATGGTTATGGGGATAACTAGGTCATAGCCTTTCATTAAGTTGGGTGATAATGGATCCAATATTTTGATAATTATTGGAGGCGCAACACGCCTGGTACTTATCAAGCATTGGAATTGTCATTCAATATATGATGAGTTAAGTGGACCTTCAATAGGCGGTCAGGTGAGCTGAGCTACACTCGGGCTTGGTCATCTATTAGTTGATTAGACTTAACCCTATCATTTAATGGTTGGACCTGACTAGGGTATTCGGTGGAGGCGCCACACGCCTGCCGAAGAACCTAGGGTAAAATCATTACTAGAAGTTGCTTGGTGAAGCAATTGGTTAAGAACCTACCAATAGGTGCATATGGGTTAGCCGAGCACACTCGGGCCTATATGCGATCTTTTGGGTTATAGTGCCCACTAAAGAATTAAGAGTAATTTTTCGAATTGAAGGTAGAGGCTACCAATTTGTATAAAATAGTGGGAGTATTTTTAGACTAAAGTCCAAGTCTATTGAGTTTAGTCAATTCATATACTAATAGCCAATTTTTTTTTATGCAGAAATGGCCACTAATTTGTCACTTTGCTCATTATTGGTAAGTTGACTGGTTTAAATTTCAATAATTGGCATAGAAAACTGAAAATAGTGCTAGAGCATGAAAGGATCCTTTATGTGATAACGGATCCAACACCTGAGCAGCCCGCTGCTAATGCATCAAGATCGGCCAGAGACACTTATCAGAGCTCAGTGACCGGATCACTGTTCGATGCATCATGTTGGCAGCAATGAGTAATGAGTTTAGTAGGCGTTTTGAGAATACGCAGCCGGAAGATATCATTCAAGTGTTGAATAAATCATTCGGCGTTCCTGACGATGTTGAGAGGCACAAAACTAGTTGTGCCATCTTTAGCGTCCGAATGAAAGATGGGACCTCAGTAACTGATCATGTACTGTACATGATTAAGTTGATCGAGCGTCTAAGCTCTCTTGGCTTTCTCCTTCATGATCAATTGGGGAAGGTGCCATACTAAATGCATTGCCTGGATCATACCGTCCTTTTCTCACTCATTTTCGTATGACGAAACCTGTAGTGAATTATCACCAATTGTTGGGGTTATTACAGACATTTCAGAATGATCACCAACTTCTTAAGAAGACGGTGAACTTTGCGGAAGGTTCATCCAAGGGTTGCCCCTTTAAGAAAGAGAAAAATAAAAATAAAATCCAAAAAAAACAAGTGCACCATGCTCAGCCTAGTCAGAAAAAGAATAAAAAGGCTGATCAGAGCAAGGCGGAATGCTTCTTCTGTAAGAAGCAAGTGTTGGGAACCCGCCCATGCTGCAGAAAATTAAAAAAAATTCAGAAGGCAGCGGAAGAGGCACAAGCGGGATCAACATTCATCATATGAACGTTATTCAAAAACCGTTCGTAGATAGATTGGAATTAAAAACTTTTAAACTAATTATGAAGATCAGATCTTCACCTTGTGTGGGTAGATGATCACTGCAAACTGAAGTTCGTGGTCTAGGATGAAGGTTCGCTTGAAGCCGTTCACGCGTCCGGCCTCTACGGGTATCCACACGAAGTAGAGATCCGATCAAAGCTTCCTTGTCTCCCCGGGGTGCTAGCTCCCTTGCAAAGACTTCTTTTAATGGCTGATGTCCTCCCTTTGAATCAACCCTTGATTGTGCTTGGGAGGAGGAAGAAGAAGGATGAAGAAAAGTAAAGGAACAAAGCCCCTGCAGCCTTCTTTCTTTTTCCTGCATTGGAAGGAGGAAGGGAGGATGAAGAGGCCACCAACACCTTTTTCCTTTGCTTCCCTTGCTTGCGGCTGAGCCAAGAGGAGGAAGAGAGGGGGCGTACGGCTGAGGAGAAGAAGGCTTCAATTCTCTATGTCAGCCCCCCACGCCTCCTCTTAAATAGCATGTGGAGCTCCTACTTTGTAGGAGCTCCTTGATTAACTTCCAAGAGGGGCGCCGGCCCCTCTTCTTGTGCCGCACCAAAGAAGAAAAGGAGGAGGGGTGTGAGCCCCTCCCTCTTGTGTTGCCCTAGTCCTCCTCTAAGGAGGATTAGGAGGCCCCTATTTGGTTTAGTCATAATCATATTAGGCTTTAACCAAATCATGAACCATTTGGGTTTAATCTAGGTAAGTCCTAATCCAATTAGAACTCAAATCAATTATGACTCAATTGAACTCTTCAATCCTAATCCAATTAGGAGTCTTGTTGATTCATTAGATTACTAATTAATTAAGACTTTAAGAAATCCTAATCCAATTAGGATTTATTCAATTTTAGTCCTAATCCAATTAGGACTCTAATTTGAATCCGAAGTCCTAATCCAATTAGGACTTCTAGGAATCCTATTCTAAGTAGGAATCCAAATTGAATTCAAAATCCTAATTCAATTAAGATTGTAGGAATCCTATTCTAAGTACGACTCCTAGTCCTACTCTAAGTAGGATTCCCAGTCCTAATCCAATTAGGACTTCCAAAATCCTACTTCAAGTAGGATTCGTGTTTAAGTCCAATTAATTAATTCCCATTGTTCCTTCTTCAACTGATCATCAATCGAATTGATTACTTGTGATTCATAATCATATTTCAACCATCGGATCGGTCAATACCTCTAGTGTGTGTGACCCCATAGGTTCTATTCTGACTGGTAGTGAGATATATATTGCGATCTCTATCACAATATCATTGAAAACTTCTTTCAATGGGTTGGAACGATTCCAACTCAACTCATTAGGGTTTATCGATCATCGAGATATTTTCTGTGAGTCTCACCATCCACCAGTGACACCTAGTAGCATGTAGTGGCTACCCAGTAGAATGGAATGATGAACCTTTAGATACAGTTATCGTGAGATACAGTCCTACTATCGTGGATCCCTACAGGACAGAGGTCATGGACAACTCGTCAAACCCCATCGTCTGTCATATGTCAAGATTTATTTGACTTAAGTTCGAGAGTAAAAAACTGTTTCTCCACTTTGCATACTGCCCCGGCCGAGGTCTTACGAACTCAGTCTTATAAATCACATAGGATCTCTCTTTATCTACCAAGGTCGATAGATTCCATATAGGTGCATACCCTACTCCTACAGTGAACCTATTGCAGCCAATCTACACTGCATGGATCCATATATCTAGAGACCATGTATACGTGCAGTCAAACTACAATAACCTCACTGTGAGTAGCCGAAGCACCGTAGGTCAAAGGACCAGTCACACTACTGCAACATCAAGCAAATCACTGACGAGTGGATAGACATCCAAGTGACTTCTTGTCAGTACCCTTGTTCTTAACAAGCACCTGCACTATTACTTCAGTGTCGCCACACCATGGACTCGAGTCTCGTCCATCCATAAGGAAAGCAATGTGTGCACTGATCGGATCGATCACCATCCTCGTGATGATCCATTGATCAGGAGCATTTAGAATTTAATCACCAATGATGCATGGCTCAAATTCTTAACTCTTAAGAATATGCATCATCATCTTATTAATTCTTGGATGATTTATAGACATATAAACAATATGAATGAAAAAGATGCCTTTTATTTATTCAATAATAAATAGTCAAGTACAAAATTATGTCCTAGAATTAATAATGTATCAGCCAGATTGGCTTCCAGGGCATACATCTAACAATCTCCCACTTGCACTAAAGCCAATCAGTCATATATCTTAGTCCCATCTTCTCAAGGTGGGCTTTAATCTTTTGCTGACTCATCTGCTTAGTGAACGGGTCTGCCATGTTGTCCGCGGAGTCTACTCTCTGCACCTCGACATACTTCTTCTCAATATAGTCGCATATGAGGTGGAAGCGCCACTCTATATGCTTGGACTTCTGATGAGACCTTGGCTCCTTAGCAAGAGCTATGGCACCATTATTATCGCAGTAGAGTGTTATGGCATCTGATGTCATCACGTCCAACTCTGCAATGAATTTCTTGCACCAGAAGCCTTCTTTGGCTGCTTCAGAGGCAGCGATGTATTCAGCTTCCATAGTAGAATCAGCAATGATCGGTTGTTTAGAACTTTTCCAATTCACCATACCACTATTGCACAAGAACACATATCCAGATGTAGACTTTCTATTATCGATATCAGTCATGAAGTCTGAATCTGTGTACCCTTCTACCTTTAACTCTGATGTTCCTCCAAAGATCAAGAATAAATCTTTAGTTCTTCTTAAGTACTTAAGAATATTCTTCACAGCTGTCCAGTGCTCTTCACCTGGATTCGACTGATATCTGCCAGTGACACTCACAGCAAGGGCTATATCAGGTCGTGTACACAGCATGGCATACATGAGGCTCCCTATTGCCGATGCATAAGGGATATTCCTAATGCGTTGAATCTCTTCAGATGTGTTGGGGCACATCTTCTTGGAGAGATGAATTCCATGCTTAAGGGGTAAGAGACCCCTTTTGGAGTTTTCCATGCTGAACCTTTTCAGCACTTCCTCTATGTACATCTTCTGTGATAGGCCAAGCATCCTTTTAGATCTATCTCTATAGACCTTTATCTCCAAAATATAGGATGCTTTCCCAAGATCTTTCATAGAGAATTCTTTTGACAACCAGACCTTGACCGAGGTTAGCATGGGAATATCATTCCCTATCAGGAGGATGTCGTCCACGTACAGTACAAGGAATACGATAGCACTCCCACTAACCTTCTTATAGACACACGGTTCATCTTCGTTCTTGATGAAATCAAACGTTTTGATTGCATCATTGAAACGAGTATTCCAACTCCGAGATGCATGCTTTAGTCCATAAATGGACCTTTGCAGCTTGCAAACATTGTGTCTCCATCACTGGAAGTGAAACCCAAAGGCTGCTCCATATAGATATCTTCATCAAGATGTCCATTCAGGAAAGCTGTTTTCACATCCATCTGCCAAATTTCATAATCATGAAATGCTGCAATGGCAAGCAATGTTCGGATGGATTTCAGCATGACTACAGGTGAAAAGGTTTTCTAATAGTCAATGCCTTCGCGTTGACTATACCCTTTCGCTACTAGCCTTGCCTTATAGGTCTCTACCTTTCCATCCAAACCTATCTTCCTTTTGTAGATCCATTTGCATCCAATAGATACAATACCTTCTGGTGGATCCACTAAAGTCCAGACTTGGTTGGAATGCATGGAGTCTAACTCTGACTTCATAGCTTTCAGCCATTTCTCGGAATCGATATCTGATATCGTCTCGTTGTAGGTTTTGGGATCCTGTATATGTTCCCCACCTCCCACGAGGAACATTTTCTTAGTATCCTCTTCAAGCATACCTAAGTATCTATCAGGAGGATGGGAGACCCTACTAGATCTGCGAGGTGGTTGAGGAACATCGTGTACTGGCTTTGCATGAATGGGTTCTATAGGATCCATGACTCGTTGCTTTTCAGAGACTTTCTCTTCAAGCTCAATTTTCCTCCTACTGCCTCTATCAAGGATAAACTGTTTTTCCAAGAAGATGGCATGTCGACTCACAAAAACATTATAATCCTCTGAGACGTAAAAATTGTATCCTAATGACTCTTTAGGATATCCTATAAAATGAACATTTATGGTCCTATCCTCTAGCTTGTCCGCCTGTAGTCGCTTGACATGGGCCGGACATTCCCAAATCTTGAGATGACCAAGACTTGGTTTCTTACCATGCCATATCTCATACGGTGTGGTAGGAACAAATTTAGAGGGAACTCTATTTAGTAGATATATAGCGATAAGTAAGGCATCTCCCCAAAGAAACATAGGTAAATCAGTGAAGCTCATCATGGATCAGACCATATCTAATAGAGTCCGATTTCTCCTCTCTGATACCCCGTTGAGTTGAGGTGTACCCAGAGGAGTCCATTGTGAGACTATGCCATTTTTCTTGAGATAGTCCTGGAATTTTTCATTAAGGTATTCTCCCCCTCGATCTGATCGAAGAGCCTTAAGGGGTTTTCCAGTTTGTTTTTCCACTTCATTTCTGAACTCTTTAAACTTTTCAAAAGATTCAGATTTGTGTCTCATAAGATACACATACCCATACCGTGAATAATCATCGGTAAAGGTAATGAAGTACGAATAACGTCCCCTGACTTGCACATCGAATGGGCCACATACATCTGATGTACTAGGGTAAGTATTTCAGTGGTCCTTTCCCCATGTCCTACAAAGGGCAATCTAGCCATTTTTCCTTGAAGACAGGACTCGCAAACTGGATATGACTCGAAAGTCAATGAGCCGAGAAGCCCATCTTTATCCATTTTGTTCATTCTATCCTCTCCAATATGGCCAAGTCTGAGGTGCCACAAATATTTTTGGTTTATCTTATCCCTAGATCTCTTGGATCCTTTGGCATTCACTTCTTGCTGAGACACATTTACAGATACATCCATATGCAAATGATAGAGACTGTCAATCATAAAACCACGTGTGACTATTTTATTTCTGAAATAAATAGAACAGCAGTCTTTGTCAAATGTAAAAACATGACCTTCCTATGCTAGACATGAAACATAAATCAAATTTCTGCTAGCAGCAGGTACATAATAACAGTGTCTAAGTAATAAACTAAAACCAGACGGTAGTCGCAGAGGGTAGGTGCCCACAGCCACAGCAGCAACTTTTGCCCCGTTGCCAACCCGAAGGGTTACCGCACCTTCCGCCAGCCTTCTACTTTCCTTTAGACCCTGCATAGTAGTGCACAAGTGAGCACTAGAACTAGAATCTATAACCCAACTAGAAGTAAAAGAAACTGTTAGATTAGTTTCAATTAAGAGCAAGTCTATACCTTCTGAAGGTGTGTCAGCCTTCTTGTTCTTCAGGCTCTCGAGATATGAAGGACAGTTCCTCTTCCAGTGGCCATCGACATTGCAGTGGAAACATTTTCCTTTGTCATTAGCCTTTTTCTTTTAAACTTCCTTCTTTGGCTTCTTGTCTTTCTTCTGCTTCTTTGCAGGCTTTTTTTTCTTCCAAGTAGACTTTCTCTTGGAACCAGAAGTCAACTCAGCAGCAAGGACATTGCCCCTTGAACCTTTCAAGGCTCCCTCAGCAGTTACCAACATGTTTAACAGTTCAGTCTTAGTGCATTCAATCTTATTCATATGGTAGTTAACTATAAACTGTCCAAATGAATTAGAAAGGGATTGAAGGATCAGATCTACTTGTAATTCCTTGTGCATGTTCATACTGAGCTTCTCAAGCTCCTCCAGGTCCTTGATCATAGTCAAACCGTGATCATGGACAAACTGCCCCTCGCGCATCTTTGCTTTGAAGAGCCTCTTGGACACTTCAAAACGAGTTGTGCGACTCTGCTCACCATACAACTCTTGCAGGTGTGCCAGTATGTCCCTAGTAGTCTTCATATTCTCATGCTGGTATTAGAGTTCATTGGACATGGATGCCATGATGTAGCACTTGACCCTAATGTCATCATCTGTCCACTTTTCATGCGTCGTACGCTGATCAGCGGTCGGATGTGCTGGTAATGTGGGGATATCATTTTCGAGCACATAGCCTATTTTCTCGCAACTCAGAACAATTTTGAGATTTCTAAGCCAGTCTCTGTAATTGGTACCGGTCAATCGGTTGGTCTCAAGAATACGGGTCAAAGGGTTTGAGGCTGACATTATGATCTACAGAGAGTAAAGATTCTAGTTAGACTTTTGTACTTGATCCTAATCTGTTCTACGGTCTTTTAGAACAAATGTACCTCCCACTATTTTCACGAATTCCTCACACTCCTCTGGTAGGAAAACGGAAATCCTACACGACTAGGGTTTCTAGTGGGTACTGCGGTCCCACCGATTTACATGCCACCTCACCTAACAGTTATTGGTGACACATAAATAGATGAGTGTACAACTCTTGTACAATGCTTCTTAAGCATGTTGCAGTGCTACTTGGTTTCTAAGTCATGAAGACCTCACCTAACAGTTATTGGTCCCATTCCTTAGTTAAGTCAGACCCACCGTATAACCGTAGAAATAAAGTTGTCATTGGATCCTCACCTAACAGTTATTGGTGCCCAACCCCATCTTTATCCCTACAACATCACATGTCTATAGAGAGGTCCGGCCCCCCGATGCAACTTGCCCACTGTGTCCAGCCGAGACAAATCAACATCAGAAAGATCTTAGCAGCTCTACTACGGTGGAAGACCTATGGACTTAATATCGGTTAATCAGGTCTTAGTGTTTGCAACCTTGAGCTCTTCATAAGAGGTAATCGATCAACTGGCCAGGTAAGCAGGTGGAAGGCTCCCCTTACTCAGAGAGTAAGGTCCTAATTAAGTAACCAGCTTTTATGCTTTCCTAGACACCAATTAGATCAATTAATCTAATATGACTCGCTTATGTTGGTTCACTCTCGACTTGCTTGAGGAGGTTTTAATTTAGGTCTTAATTGGGTTTGCTACATCACATGTAAACCTATCTACCCCATTCTCATTCACATCACATGCAAACCGCACATCGCAAGCAGTTATAATCGCAGCATCAAATAAAGCTAAACTTTAAATAGGTGATGATCATGGATTCTAATTAGGTCATATTACAAGCACATGCACGTCAATCGATCAACTGGTCTTCAACTCTTGAATTGGTTCCAAGCCTCCTTGATTCGATCCTTGATCAACTCTTGATCCAATCGCCATCAACCGCTCAGATCGCCGTTCATCTCATGCACTGTCTTCGACTTGATCGTTGACGTATATCATGATGAGAGCACAAAAGTGCAATCGTCATACCATTTTAATTAGTATTATAACTAATTATTAATAATAAAATTAATAAATTAACATTGTATTTGTGTTTGAGTGCAAGTAATCCAAGAAATCCAATAACATTGGGTTTGAGCCCAATGCCCAGCAGCCCGAGCTCAAGTCAAGCCAGCACGTGATGGAGCTCATCCCACGATGCAGCCAGCTTTTCAGAATCACCTTCCAAATCAACCCCGCATCCAAGAGACCCAATGATCATCAACATCCCGAGAGCAATTGTCAATCCCGTCTCATCCCGCGTCCCCCTCTTCCGGATTCGAGGGCCCGTGAAGCCAGCCATCATCTTCCTCAACCTTTACCGCATCCCTCACGCGATCAGCGCCCGTCCGCCTCTTTCCCCATTTCAAAAATCCTCCCAGCAAGGCGTGATCTCAGACACCAATTCCAACTTCTTCCGGATCCGGCCATTCAAGACGTCCGCCCGTGCTTCCCCGTAATCCCGCACGATCCTCCTTCTGCTTCATCAACGCCTCCTCCCAGCATCCGCGTGCCACAACGTTCACGATACTCCACCATCCCGTGATCGGCTCCTCCGCGATTCCTCCCAGCTCCAGCCAGGATCCAAGCCGTGAATGCCTCCTCCCGTCTTCAACGCCTCAGCCCGTGAAGCCAGCCACACCGTTCGCACCTCCCAGCGTCCACGGCATCCTCCCATCGATCCCGGATCGCCTTCCATTCCATGTGCGATCTCGGATGATCGCCTCCTCCTCCAGCAACCGTCCCGTGATCCAGCCTCCTCCGCCTATGCTTCCGCCGTGATGCAGCCGAGATCCCGCCCACGGTCGCAGACCGCGCCCTCCTCCTCTTTCGGAATCCCAGCGGCCATGATCCCTCGCCCGTTTCTCTTCCTCCAGGCTCAGGCGATCTATAAATAGGGGAGTTCTCGGCAGGAGGAAGAGAGCTGGGAGTGGTGGTGGCTGGCGGGTCCAAGGGGGGCTCTCGGTTGAGGCCAAGAAACAGGGGAAGGCCCTGTTTGTGAGAAAAAGAAAAAAAGAAACAGAGCATGGCTCTATTTCGGGTTGAAAAGAAAGAATAAAAAATTAGGGAAGAAAGAAAGGGGAGTTTTCTTATTTTTCTTTCTTGGTTTTTATATTTTATTTTGTAGAAGGTGGAAGCACTAGGCTTCCAAACTTCATTTTATTTCTTTTGTAATTATCCTTTTTATGCAATCAGTACATTTATTTTCATGCAATCCTTGTTCTATGTTCAAGTTAATTTCTGTTTTTTTTAATGCAACTTTTAATTCTTCTTTGATGCAATACATTAAATTTTCTTTTATGCAATTTATGTTCCAAGCTTCAATCTTCCTAAGCACTGTTTTCATCCATGCCAAAGTTTTCCTTTGAATAGTTAAATATTTTATTAAATTTATAAATGCTCATCTATTCCAAGTATTTGTCTTTTCGTTATTTTCAAATGGAAAACATTCTCTAATAGACTAGTGAATCATTCAACATTCTAAAAATAATGTTTTTCTTTTATCATTCAAAAATTGATTTTGAATCCGAGTGAATGTTCTAATTTTTATGCAACTCCAATCGCCTCCCTGTAGATCGACCTCTTACAACCACTATTCTTCGAGTAGAAAAGATAAGAGTAAATTAAATTTAAACTTTTGTTCGTCGGTTCTAACAACGATCTGTCTAGCATATTTTTAGGTAGACAGAAATCGGACGAACAAAATTTTGGCACCATTGCCGGGGAGGCAAATCGAGAAGCAAGAACGATCACGAAGATCAAATCGAATTTTGGATGCCCGGAGTGAACGCACTCCGGTAGTAAGTTTTATTTTTATTAATTTTTCTTATTTTGATTATTTTTAGTTAGTAATTTCGTTGTTATTAAATTCTAAAATTTAAAATTTGAAATTAAAGTTTTCTAAAAAAAAGTAAAAAAAAAATTTGAAAAAATTTTTTTAAAAAAATTCAAAAATTCTAAAATTTAAATTCAAAATTTGAATTCTGTGATTCGAAATTTGAAATTTTAAAAAAAAAAGTTAAAAAAAAATTAATTAAATTAAAAAAATTCAAAAAAATATTATTTTTGCTAGTAATTGATAGGGTGCAATCCTCCGAGGTGATCATACCTCTATTGGGGCTCCTCACGGAGTAATCTCCAGAGCTTATTCAACGGACATTCGGAGATTGACTGACGCATAAAGATTAGTTTTAGTTTACATTCAAGTTATTCCTATATAAAAAAATAAAAAAAACAACATAAAATTAAAAAAAAATTATTAAGAAAAATAAAAAAAATTTGCTTGCTCATTTAATCAGTACAACCTAATGACATCGCATAAACTTTAAAAAATTATTGATTATTTGCTGCATTTAGTATTAAGCATTTGCATAAAGTAATTAAGGGCAAAACTCATTGAAAAGATAAGGTCGGAAAGTCATTACCTGTCCTTAGCCCAAAAATCACCACCTTGCATACTTATCCTAAGTCAAATTAAATTAAAATCAAATTAGACGTTGGCCTTAGGGTTTTCGAGCTCAATTAGGCTCTTGGCAAGAAGCAGCTGAAAGCCACTCTAGTGAGAATTTAGTAATTGGTGATGTCTAGAAAAGTTTTACAACAGTGAGAACTATTACGGGTATTGTAGTATTGGTGTATCCCTTCTGGTACCACCACACACCCTGAGACTTTTCTGGTCACTGGTTACTGGATCACTTAACTGGTAAGCTCAAGCTTAATCTGAAAGGGAGATTAGGAGCTGTCTAATCTAGAGAGAATTTCAGGAACTTTTTTAACCTGATAAGTCTCTGTGCAACTAGATTTAAGAAGCTACTAAACCTCACTTAGTTCTAAGACTAATAGGATCAAATTGTTGTGTGGTGTTGGTTGTGGTCAGCTGTGTCTAGTCCTTCTTCTCTTCTTCTAGGATTTCATTTAGGAGTCGAGTCTAATTAAGTTGTGGATAATGTATGCATGGTAGAAGATCATTAAGGGGTAAGTTAACACCATTTAACCTAGAGGTTGAAAAAAAGCATCGTCACATCCGACGAATTATTGATCAACCACCAATCTATACAATGGGTGATCACATTAGAACTTTGAATGAGTTGTTTGCACCCGCATCCGCTAGTCCCCCTACTTGCATAGTATTACCAATTAATAATGCAGCCCAATTCGAGATTCGGTCTGCAACAATAAACATGTTACCTAAGTTTCATGGGTTCGAGAGTGAACAACCCTACATTCATCTAAACAAATTTTTGACAATCTGTCAAACATTTAGAAATCAAAACTTAGATGAAGAGGGTATTAAATTAAGGTTATTTCCCATGACTTTAGAGGATCGTGCTGCTGCATGGCTGTATTCCCTAGCTTCAAATTCCATCACATCATGGGAACAACTATCTAGGAAGTTCATGGCTAAGTTCTATCCTATGGTAAAGACTGAAAAAATTAAGGATGCCATCAGAACTTTTAGAGGAAAATCTGAGGAGGAATTTTCCCAAACTTGGGAACGGTTCCATGACTTGTTGGTCAAATGCCCACACCATGGGCTTGATAAGGCTGATCTAGTACATTTCTTTTACAAAGGACTACCTCTGGCACATAGAAACATGATTGAGTCCATGCACAAGGGTAGGTTCATGGACCAAACCCCGGATCAAGCCTATGAATTTCTTGTTGACTTAGCCGAGAACGCCCAAAATTAGAGTAGCTATGGTGAGGAAGTAAATAGAGATGAGTTCGGGTCTAGAAAACCTGGTAATTATGAAATGAAAGCAGACCCAGATCTCAAAAATGTCATGTCCAATCTGGTGACTGGAATGAACAACTTAAGCAAAAAGTTTGATGCTTTCACTGTTTCCACTAGCTCGAGTTCATATAAAGAGTTAAATCCCATCATGAAAGTGGATCACGAGTCAAATAGTTTATGTATCTTGTGTAACAGTTCTGAGCATCTAGTGGAGTGTTGTCCTAGTTTACCCAACATAAAGGCCGAGCAAGCAAATGCTCTAAATTCATATAGTGCCTTTAAGAAGCCCACTCCCAACTCGTTCAGCCTAGTTTACCATCCTGATAATAGGTTCCACCCAAATTTCTCATACAAGCAAAATGAACCTATTCAGCATCAAGGTGGTCCACCAGGTTTTCATAACAACTTTTCCAGGATAGGTCCACCACAAATGAACCAACCTTTGGTTCCATCTGTACCGCCTTATAATGCCCCTATCCCACAGCAACCTTCACAATTAGAAACCATGATGGCTAATATGATGAAACAACAACAAGATTTTATCAAGCAACAACAACAGACCAATACAGCCCAAGCCCAGACTAACCAATTCCATGCGCAAGCAATTGCAAAACTTGAGGTTAGTCTGAGCCAAATAGCTAACTCTCTAGGGGATAGGAAGAAAGGTGAACTACCTAGTCAACCAGTGCCTAACCCTAGTAGACAACAAAATCAAGGTCAGATAGGTCAGTATCAAATCAATTCTAATAGAAATCTGACCTATGAAGTCCAGGCAATTACCACTTTAAGGTCTGGCAAGCAAGTGGACAATAATGTCCAACTTCCTGAAAATGAAAAAGAAAATAAAACTGAATCCGATAAAAACCCTATTCAGAAGAGGGGTCAAGAACAGGACAAACCGGAAAAAAGGAAAGAACCCATGGAAACATACAAACCCAAGATTCCCTTTTCCAGTAGACTTCAGGACTCCAAGAAACAATCTAATTTTGATGAAATCATGGAAGTCTTTAAAACTGTTCAAATAAATATACCTTTTCTCGATGCCATAAGACAAATTTCCTCCTATACAAAATTCTTGAAAGACCTCACCACGGTCAAAAGAAAAACCAGCATTCCTAGGCAAGCTGTTATGGCTGCACAGGCCTCATCTCTCATTCAACAACAGATTGCTCCGAAATTTAAAGATCCTGGTTGCCCAACTATTGAAATAAAACTAGGAGAGACGATCATCCAGAGAGCTCTATTAGATTTAGGAGCCAGTGTAAACCTACTTCCCTACTATGTGTACCAAAAATTAGGTTTGGGGGAATTAAAGCCTACAAATATTACCCTTTTCTTAGCAGATAGGACAGTGAAGTACCCCAAGGGGATTGTAGAGGATGTAATAATGAAAGTAAACGAGTTTTACTATCCTGTGGACTTCGTTATCCTTGAGACTGAACCTGCAATACATCCAGACAGTCACACACCTATAAGTTTAGGTAGACCTTTCTTAGCCACAGCAAATGCTGTGATCAACTGTCGAAATGGAATGCTGAAGTTATCTTTTGGCAACATGAAAGTCGAGCTTAATGTCTTCAACATAAGTAAACAACCACCAGACGACAAAGAAATCAATGAAGTTGACATGATTGAAAGTCTGGTTCAGGAGACTTTCTTACAAACTTATAATAAGGATCCTTTAGAAGCTTATCTTGCCCATTCCGAGGAAGGGGTCAAGCATGCGCCCCTTAGTTCTGTTCCCCTTATGAGCATAGATCGTCATCAGCCGACTGTTCTTCATCAGACTCTTCCAAAACCATTCTTAGATAATGGTTGAAAAAAAAAGGAGGATTTACATTTTGTCCGGCTGAAGACATAAAACTTAGCGCTCTTGGGAGGCAACCCAACATATAAATATTATAATAAATAAATAAATAAATAAATAAATAAATAAATAAAAATTTTAACATTCAGGTTTGGGGGTATTTTCCCCAATCTTCAAGTTATTAGCCATATCAAGGTCCAAAATCAGGTACTGTCTCCTCTATCCTATTACTATTAATTTAGGTATTAATTTTCTCAACATTGAGGATAATGCTGAATTTAGGTATGGGGGTGAGAATATTTTTGAATTTTGTGCCTAAAAAGATTTCAAAAAAAAAAGGGGGGGGGGATTTCAAATTTTTAACTCAAACTCTAATCTTTTTGGCTGTACAAACTAGGAATTGCTTTGACAATAGCTTTGAGTTAAGAAATATGATAGCAGTTCTAGCTTGAGTTTTCGTCCCATCTATCTTCTGCTAACATGATACAAGATGATTTAGCACCTACACGTAAGCACATGAATAGTGGGGTATGTATACTTGCAACTAATATGAATACTTTTAATCTTCAGGATAATTTAAAGTTATATGTGTGATGAACACCCTAACCTAACCAAAAAAAAAAGAAAAAAAGAAAAAAAAAGAAGAGATAAAATAAAATAATGAGTTTAATTTAAGTCTCCTCACTGAGTAACCGGGCCTCCTGCCTGGCAAGCAGCGAGTGTTCGCATAAAAAGGTGAGGACATTGAGATTAAACTCTGCGTGACTAATTTGGCCTTGAAGCCTAGTTAACTTGAGTTATTAAGCCTGCTGGGTGTCTCTACACCTAGTGCCCTGAGCCATCTGGATCGGGAGTCATTGGCCTAACACTCGCTACATGGGTTAGCTAGAAAGCTTAATAAGGCTCGATATTGCACAAGTCATTCTTCTTAACATTCAGTCTGATAAAAAAATAATAATAATAATAATAAAAAATTGGGGTGTTCATTACCATTTAACTCTAGAAAGTCTTGAAAATTGGAGTGATCATATTGGAAGTAAGTGAAAGCCACTCATTTATATGATACTATCTTGCACCTCACTACATTCTTGACTTGTTAGCAGATAAATGGGAAGTAATGGAACTTGAGTTAGAGTCTGCTTAAATATGATAGCAATAAGTCTTTATTGTCCTTGCAATTCTAAGTTCATACAATAATACTTGTTCAAATTTTGAGTTAAATATTAGAAATCCCTGACTAATGAAGTTTGTGGGTAACTTCACTGCAAACCCTCACGAGACAACACTCGTCCATTAGGGTAACCTAGGGGTTTAAAGGCTTGTTGCACGTGTTAAGTGCAATCGTGACTCCCTACGAAAATGGGTACATATCTTAGTTTGTGTATTTAGCTTCAATTAAAAAAAAAAAAAAAGTCATAAGTTAGACTACATCTTTTTGTGCCCTCATTTTATCGTTTGCTTGTTAATTGCTAGAGACTAGCAATAAGCTGGTTGGGGGGTGTGATGAGAGCACAAAAGTGCAATCGTCATACCATTTTAATTAGTATTATAACTAATTATTAATAATAAAATTAATAAATTAACATTGTATTTGTGTTTGAGTGCAAGTAATCCAAGAAATCCAATAACATTGGGTTTGAGCCCAATGCCCAGCAGCCTGAGCTCAAGTCAAGCCAGCACGTGATGGAGCTCATCCCACGATGCAGCCAGCTTTTCAGAATCACCTTCCAAATCAACCCCGCATCCAAGAGACCCAATGATCATCAACATCCCGAGAGCAATTGTCAATCCCGTCTCATCCCGCGTCCCCCTCTTCCGGATTCGAGGGCCCGTGAAGCCAGCCATCATCTTCCTCAACCTTTACCGCATCCCTCACGCGATCAACGCCCGTCCGCCTCTTTCCCCATTTCAAAAATCCTCCCAGCAAGGCGTGATCTCAGACACCAATTCCAACTTCTTCCGGATCCAGCCATTCAAGACGTCCGCCCGTGCTTCCCCGTAATCCCGCACGATCCTCCTTCTGCTTCATCAACGCCTCCTCCCAGCATCCGCGTGCCACAACGTCCACGATACTCCACCATCCCGTGATCGGATCCTCCGCGATTCCTCCCAGCTCCAGCCAGGATCCAAGCCGTGAATGCCTCCTCCCGTCTTCAACGCCTCAGCCCGTGAAGCCAGCCACACCGTTCGCACCTCCCAGCGTCCACGGCATCCTCCCATCGATCCCGGATCGCCTTCCATTCCATGTGCGATCTCGGATGATCGCCTCCTCCTCCAGCAACCGTCCCATGATCCAGCCTCCTCCGCCTATGCTTCCGCCGTGATGCAGCCGAGATCCCGCCCACGGTCGCAGACCGCGCCCTCTTCCTCTTCCGGAATCCCAGCGGCCATGATCCCTCGCCCGTTTCTCTTCCTCCAGGCTCGGGCGATCTATAAATAGGGGAGTTCTCGGCAGAAGGAAGAGAGCTGGGAGTGGTGGTGGCCGGCGGGTCCAAGGGGGGCTCTCGGTTGAGGCCAAGAAACAGGGGAAGGCCCTGTTTGTGAGAAAAAGAAAAAAAGAAATAGAGCATGGCTCTATTTCGGGTTGAAAAGAAAGAATAAAAACTTAGGGAAGGAAGAAAGGGGAGTTTTCTTATTTTTCTTTCTTGGTTTTTATATTTTATTTTGTAGAAGGAGGAAGCACTAGGCTTCCAAACTTCATTTTATTTCTTTTGTAATTATCCTTTTTATGCAATCAGTACATTTATTTTCATGCAATCCTTGTTCTATGTTCAAGTTAATTTCTATTTTTTTTAATGCAACTTTTAATTCTTCTTTGATGCAATACATTAAATTTTCTTTTATGCAATTTATGTTCCAAGCTTCAATCTTCCTGAGCACTGTTTTCATCCATGCCAAAGTTTTTCTTTGAATAGTTAAATATTTTATTAAATTTATAAATGCTCATCTATTCCAAGTATTTGTCTTTTCGTTATTTTCAAATGGAAAACATTCTCTAATAGACTAGAGAATCATTCAACATTCTAAAAATAATGTTTTTCTTTTATCATTCAAAAATTGATTTTGAATCCGAGTGAATGTTCTAATTTTTATGCAACTCCAATCGCCTCTCTGTGGATCGACCTCTTACAACCACTATTCTTCGAGTAGAAAAGATAAGAGTAAATTAAATTTAAACTTTTGTTCGTCGGTTCTAACAACGATCTGTCTAGCATATTTTTAGGTAGACAGGAATCGGACGAACACATCACATCATAGAAATACAACCAGATATAAAATAAAAATAATAATAAATTACATCCCCTTTTAGGAGGCATGTAGGCCTCTCAAAACATCAAATAAGATGCATGCAAACATCTGAAAAATTACATGACATTACGGATCACATCGCAGGTCATTACATTTGATACCAAAAGGGTTTAAATCCTATGATCATCACCACATGCAACAATTATACTTTTCAGATCTGAAACCTAATTGATTATGTTATGACATAGGTTGCTGATCATGCTAATCATGATTCTAAACTTTGTAATCTCATTAACAATGCAAATAGAATCATCATTTTATCACATAAAAATCAGCATGCAAAAATCAGCAACCCTTAAAAATTCTGCATGCAGAAAATTTCAGCACACATAACTTTTTAAATTTCAGATCTAACATGCCTGTTTATAATTAATTCTAACCTTAATCTACGAAGCCTAGGCTCTGATACCACTGTTGGGAACCCGCCCACGCCGCAGAAAATTAAAAAAAATTCAGAAAGCAGCGGAAGAGGCACAAGTGGGATCAACATTCATCATATGAATGTTATTCAAAGTTCGTAGATAGATTAGAATTAAAAACTTTTAAACTAATTATGAAGATCAAATCTTCACCTTGTGCGGGTAGATGATCACTGCAAACTGAAGTTCATGGTTTAGGATGAAGGTTCGCTTGAAGCCGTTCACGCGTCCGGCCTCTACGGGTATCCACACGAAGTAGAGATCCGATCAAAGCTTCCTTGTCTCCCCGGGGTGCTAGCTCCCTTGTAGAGACTTCTTTTAATGGCTGATGTCCTTCCTTTGAATCAACCCTTGATTGTGCTTGGGAGGAGGAAGAAGAAGGATGAAGAAAAGTAAAGGAACAAAGCCCCTGCAGCCTTCTTTCTTTTTCCTGCGTAGGAAGGAGGAAGGGAGGATGAAGAGGCCACCAATACCTTTTTCCTTTGCTTCCCTTGCTTGCGGCTGAACCAAGAGGAGGAAGAGAGGGGGCGTATGGCTGAGGAGAAGAAGGCTTCAATTTCTCTAGGTCAGCCCCCCACTCCTCCTCTTAAATAGCATGTGGAGCTCCTCTTGATTAACTTCCAAGAGGGGTGCCGGCCCCTCTTCTTGTGCCGCACCAAAGAAGAAAAGGAGGGGTGTGAGCCCCTCCCTCTTGTGTTGCCCTAGTCCTCCTCTAAGGAGGATTAGGAGGCCCCTATTTGGTTTAGTCATAATCACATTAGGCTTTAACCAAATCATGAACCATTTGGGTTTAATCTAGGTAAGTCCTAATCCAATTAGAACTCAAATCAATTATGACTCAATTAAACTCTTCAATCCTGATCCAATTAGGAGTCTTGTTGATTCATTAGATTAATAATTAATTAAGACTTAAGAAATCCTAATCCAATTAGGATTTATTCAATTTTAGTCCTAATCCAATTAGGACTCTAATTTGAATCCGAAGTCCTAATCCAATTAGGACTTCTAGGAATCCTATTCTAAGTAGGAATTCAAATTAAATTCAAAATCCTAATTCAATTAGGATTGTAGGAATCCTATTCTAAGTAGGACTTCCAGTCCTACTCCAAGTAGGATTTCCAGTCCTAATCCAATTAGAACTCCCAAAATCCTACTCCAAGTAGGATTCGTGTTTAAGTCCAATTAATTAATTCCCATTGTTCCTTCTTCAACTGATCATCAATCGAATTGATTACTTATGATTCATAATCATATTTCAACCATTGGATCGGTCAATACCTATAGTGTGTGCGACCCCATAGGTTCTATTCTGACTGGTAGTGAGATATATATTGCGATCTCTATCACAATATCATTGAAAACTTCTTTCAATAGGTTGGAACGATTCCAACTCAACTCATTAGGGTTTATCGATCATCGAGATATTCCCTGTGAGTCTCACCATCCACCAGTGACACCAGCAGCATGTAGTGGCTACCCAGTAGAATGGAATGATGAACCTTTAGATGCAATTATCGTGAGATACAGTCCTACTATCGTGGATCCCTACAGAACGGAGGTCATGGACAACTCGTCAAACTCCATCGTCTGTCATATGTCAAGATTTATTCGACTTAAGTTCGGAGTGGAAAACTGTTTCTCCACTTTGCATACTGCCCCGGCCGAGGTCTTACGAACTCAGTCTTATAAATCACAAAGGATCTCTCCTTATCTACCAAGGTCGATAGATTCCATATAGGTGCATACCCTACTCCTACAGTGAACCTATTGCAGCCAATCTACACTGCATGGACCCGTATGTCTAGAGACCATATATACGTGCAGTCAAACTACGATAATCTTACTGTGAGTAGCCGAAGCACCGCAGGTCAAAGGACCAATCACACTACTGCAACATCAAGCAAGTCACTAACGAGTGGATAGACATCCAAGTGACTTCTTGTCTTGGTCACGCTCAGTACCCTTGTTCTTAACAAGCACCTGCACTATTACTTCAGTGTCGCCACATCATGGACTCGAGTCTCGTCCATCCATAAGGAAAGCAATGTGTACACTGATCGGATCGATCACCGTCCTCGTGATGATCCATTGATCAGGAGCATTCAGAATTTAATCGCCAATGATGCATGGCTCAAATTCTTAACTCTTAAGAATATGCATCATCATCTTATTAATTCTTGGACGATTCATAGACACATAAAAATATGAATGAAAAAGATGCCTTTTATTTATTCAATAATAAATAGTCAAGTACAAAATTATGTCCTAGAATTAATAATGTGTCAGCCAGATTGGGTTCTAGGGCATTGATAGTCAACTTTAAAGACCACGCAATAGCACGTATCTGGTAGAATAGTGATTACGGGTATCGATCCACAGGAATTGGGGTACAGTTGCTTTTCTTTAAAAAATATTTAAAAGGAAGAGTTTGTGAAGAAAATTAAACTAAGAAATTTAATAAAAAATGCAATTAAAACGTTATTAGTTTGAGGGGATCTCGGGCAAGGAATTCACCACTAACATCGGAACAAGGGTTATTTGTGTTTTAATTTATTCTTGGATTAACATGCGAATTGGCTACAAGCCTAATAAGCATTCGAATAAAATTTCACAAAAGTAATTTAGGCATAATCCATCTTTAGTTAGCATGAAATGTCTACCCTAATCTAAGGTGGCAGCACACTGCATCTTCCCTAAGCATGGACTATCTTATATTTACTTAGTGATCATGAAGAACCATTGTATAAACACCATACTTAAAATCACAGAATTCAATATGGAATTAAAGAAATATTCATTAGGATCAAAGAAGTTTATACAATTCCAAGAATAATTAAAAAAAAACAAATCTCTTATCCTTTTGTTAGGGTTGCATCCGGCCCCAGTGAAGAGATTAGCTTTTCATGGTATGGGAGGTAGCAGCAACAACACAGAAGGCCTTCATCATGACTGGGTTCCTCCCTTCTTCGTCTTCCCTCTCAGACTAATCTCAACACGAACTGAATAAAAATCAAACTCCCTTCCTCATATATTTTTTTTCTTTCCGTGGAGAGTTATTCACATAATACCCAAAAGTATTATCTCTCCTTTCCTCTTCTTCCCGTGAGAACTCCTCTCAGCGGGATTGAACCGAACCGAAGTGAAGCCTCCTCCTTTTATAGCTTTCCCAGCCCCCTCTCCTCCTCTCTCCTTCCTTCTTCTGTGGCTGATCCGAATGGAGGATAAACTCGTGGAGACCTTATCTCTTCCGGATGATTGCAATATCCAATCTGGGCATTGGGAAGAAGATGCGCTGGGATCGGATTGCGTGGAAGACGACTGCTTGTTCTCATCCGGCCGTAGAGAAAAACTCGGAACAGGGACAATGCGGAGAGGATGCGTGCTGGATGAAGAGTTGGAACTCGTCATGGATGGAGGGTGGGATGGTTCTTTGGACTGCCGAAGACGTGGGTGCTTATCCATGGGAGATAAGCATGGCTGGATTCGAACTTATCTTGAAGCAGGGGATATTTGGATGAAGCTCACGGCTGAGGCTTTGGCATCCGGCTGTAGGCGTTTGAGAAGATCTCGGAGGGAGAGGATGAGGATGCTGGGAAAATGTGGACGTGGGAAGCACAGGAGATTCGGGAAGATGAAGCTAAGGAGGGATGTTTGGATTGCGGAAGACGTGGCCCTGTTCCGCTGAAGCAAGGAAAGTTGGATTTGGTGAAAAATCCGGATGGGGTTAATTCGGAAGAGGGAAGATACTGGATTTGGTTGGGATGAAATCCAGGAAGATGATACGGACGTGGGGTGCGGAAGAAACAGGGGAAAATGCGGGGGATGCGGAAGAAAACTCGTGAAGTTGGGAGCAAATCCGGATGGGGTCTCGGTTGGAATTAATCCCAAAGCAGAGGAATCCGGAAAAGGCTTTGCTGGCTGGGACGTTGTAAATGTTGGAAGAATCATCCCGGACTGCTGAGATGTCATTGGGAGGAAGTGATCCGAAAGCAGGGGAGAAGCTTGGACGCATGCGGAGGATTGAACTTGGTCATATCCCGGAATGGAAGGAAGCTTAGGCACGGCTGGGCACAGGATAAGGATGGAGTCGATCCGGAAGTTGGGAGGAAGGAACTCGGGATGAGCGTGATTCGGAATGGGATACGGCTGGGAGCGCATGGGAGCTGTCCGTGAAGAAAGAGAATGGTTGGATAGTTGGGATCTCTGTTCTTCCGTGGCGGATGCAGGGGATTGGAGTTTATCCGGGTTGTATTTGGACGTGGAGATCACATGGGATCCGGCTTTGGGATATGGATTAACGGGATGAAGGCTGAGATTCATCACAGGTGGAAGCGGTTCTAGTCTTTGGAAATGGGAGGGAAGGAATGACGTGGAGGAAGATGGTGTTCTTTGTTCCAACGCATGGGAAAAACAATGGGTTTGAGAGGAGTTGGGTGATGCAAGATGAATAGCTGAGATGGGATGAGGCTTTGGGATCCGTGCAACTAAGATAGTATGCTTTGAGATCTGAGAAACAAATAATTGAAGGGATTTTATTGTTTTTGAGATTAAAATTGGATCATGTGGAAAAAGAGTTGGAACGAGTAGAAAGAAATTTAGGTGAACATGTGAAGAGTCAGGAATTAATGGGAAGCACTGGCTTTTAGAGAAGAGTTCTTGTAGTCGACTCTGGAGGATGTGAAATTGTGAAATGATGCAGTGTAGTTTTGGCTTTACCTAATTAAGCGTGACTCGACCTGCATACATTAAGCTTAATTTGTAAATAAATAAGTAAAACTCGAATTACCTTTAATAATTTATTAAAATGCAATGATGAAGGTAACTCATTTTTTAGTTGAATTTACAAAATATGTGAATTAAAATAATGATAAATGTTATGAATAAGATATTAATTTATGCATTATTTAGCACTTATTAGGCATACATCTAACAGCAAGGATATTGGAAGAGGAACTGTCCTCTTTACATTCATCCCTCGATCCGAACCGGCCTAAGAAAAGTGGGCAATCAGTTGCCAATCAAGGTACTTATATGATAACACCTTGCAATTTTTCTATTTGTGATAATTCGACTTGGGTATTGGATATCGGTAGTCTTTTTAATATTTGCAATTCGTTGCAAGGGCTACAAGTCAGTGAGAAGTTTGAAGAAGGAGAAATATTTCTGAATGTTGGAGATGGAAAATCAGTTCCAGTTCTAGCTTTAGGAATTCTTAATCTTAAATTCAGCTCTCATGTAAATGTCCTTAGTGATTGTCACTATTGTCCAAGTTTTTTATTGAATGTCATTTCTGTAGGCCTTTTGGCCAAAAATGGTTATGAAATATCAATAAAAAAGGATTATTGTAATATCATTTGGAATGGTGCTGCTGTAATGAATGGAATTCTGAGTAATGGCATTTACATTTTGTCACAGCCTGTTCATGTAATGTATAAATCCAATAAGCGCCCTAGAATAAATAATGTCACGGATGTCTACCTTTGGCATCATAGGCTAGGTCATATTAACAAGAACAGGATGAACATGTTAAGTAAAGAGGAAATCCTCAATGTTTATGATTGTGAATCATTGACAACCTGTGAGTCATGTCTTCTTGAAAAAATGACAAAGTCACCTTTTACAAGAAAAGGTGAACGAGCTAGTGACTTATTGATCCTTGTACATTCTGATGTATGTGGGCCAATGAGCACAGATTTATGCTTCAGATTTAAATACATTCTGATGTATTTAAAAAATGACTTAAATAGAAATATGAATACCTACCTCTAGTATTCATAATGATTATGAATCATTTGAAATGTTTATTTACAGATGATCTTTCGAGGTATGGTTATGTTTATTTAATGAGACATAAATCTGAAGCATTTGAAATGTTCAAATTATATCGTAATGAAGTAGAAAAACAAACTGAAAAGTGTATAAAACTCTTCGATCAGATCGAGGAGGTGAATACCTCACCAGTGAGTTTTTGACATATCTAAAAGAGAATGGAATTTTCTCCCAATGGACTCCTCCTGGTACACCACAGTATAACGGTGTATCAGAAAGGAGAAATCGAACCCTGTTAGATATGGTTCGATCCATGATAGCGTTTGTTAATCTGCCCATATCCTTTTGGGGATATGCTCTTGAGTCGGCCTGTTACATTGTAAATAAGGTTCCAAGTAAGTCTGTAAATAAAATACCACATGAGATGTGGACTGGACGTAAGCCGATGCTCTCTTACCTTAGGATTTGGGGATGTCCAGCGTATGTCAAACGTTTGAAGACAGACAAACTTGAACCCAAGTCTGACAAATGTTTCTTTGTTGGTTATCCTGCAGAAACTAAAGGATATTACTTCTACTTTGCTGAAGAACAAAAGTTGTTCGTAAGCAATAGAGCTGTTTTCCTAGAGAAAGAATTCCTTAGTGAAGGAACTAAAAGCTCTAATATTGAGCTTAGGAAAGTTCAACATGTAGAAGACCTGACACTATCCACTAAATCAATTGAGTCGGATTTGATTAGATCAGATCCAGAATTGTTGCCCAGAGATGGTCACCCAAGAGGGGGGTGAATTGGGTATTTTAAAAACTTTTTGCCTAATTAAAAATAAAACACACAAATATATGAACTAAAATAAGGATAAAGAGATAAGAAGAGACAACCACAAACACACGGTTTTATAGTGGTTCGGAGCCTTCACCGCTCCTACATCCACTCCCCAAAGTGCCTTTGGGAATTTCCACTATAATCCAAGATTACAGTACGGTAGTTTTGCGAGTTCACTACCCAACTCGTTGTTTTACACCGGGCTCACAACAAACCCTAAAACCCCCAATTTCTCTTAGGCTTGGGACGCCTTTCCCTTGTTCCAAGTCCCTTGACTGGAACAAGCACCACAATAAAAGAGTTTACAAAAGGAAATAAAAGCTCTAAGAAGCAAATATAACAATCATGAATAATGTAACCCGGAAGAATCCTTTTGCCGTTGGAAGCGTGGGAGATGTTGATTCTTCCGAGGTGGAGCGCGTAGGGTTGAGTGTGAGCTTCGAATCCCGAGCGCACGAGAGTGGTTGAGCTTGAAATCGCTTGGGAGACTTGAGAATACTTGATTTCCTTCCTTGAATGCACTCACTCCCTTAAGCTTTTCTTTCTAACTTCTCTCTTGAATGATCTAGCTTTTTGGTTGGTGAAGAGTTGTTGAGAACCACTTAAGAGGTCCCTTTTTATAGCCCAAAAAGCAAATGTAGCCGTTAGAAACAAAAAGAGAAGGATTTGAAATTCAAACCAAACCTGAAAAGCTGTCAGTCGCGTCCCAGGCGCTCCGGGGACGTCTCCGCTATAACGAGGGACGTCTCGCCTACAGGATTTTACTTTTTATGTTGTCTGGGGTTGACTCGGCACTTTACGGGGACGTCTCGGCTTGTCTGCACTTTTTGAGTGGGGACGACTCCGCTGCCTTGGGGACGACTCCGCTTCTTTATCTCCGAAAGACATGTCCTCTGGAATTCCCTGAGAGAGTCGACTCCGCTCTTTCAGGGGACGTCTCGGCTCGTCTGCACTTTATGCATGGGGACGGCTCCGCTGTCTCAGGGTCGACTCCGCTGCCTTATCACCGAAAAAACCATTCTCTGGAAAACCCTGAGAGAGCCGTCTCGGCTATCTTGGGGACGACTCGGGAACTCTCCTTTTTACCTGCGGGGATGACTCGGCGTACAGTGGGGACGTCTCGCGCATATCTCTTGAAAACTGCCTTTCTGCCGCCACTGAGAGAGTCGACTCCGCTACTGAGAGAGTCGACTCCGCTAACGCGGGGACGACTCGGCAGGTGCCGGGGACGTCTCCAAGTGTGCCAGTTCTTCCTGTTTGTGCAAGAGACGTCTCTGAAACCATCAAGAGACGTCTCGGCTGTCCCTGAACTTTTTCATTAACTCAAAATGTTCTTCAATGAATTCATAAAAATTATGGAAACTTGCCTAGACATTTCTCAACAATATTCTAGATAAAACACATGAATTCCTTAATTAAATTGTTAAGATATAATGGAATTATGCTCTAGTGTTTTGTATTCATCAAAATCCATTAGGGGGTCAACAATCTCCCCCTTTTTGATGATGACAAAACACTGAGTATATGCAAAATTTGAAATTTAAACATATACACAGTATTTGATCGGATATAATATTTTCTTGTGCATAAGATTGATCTTTATAGTTCTTAAATGATTTTGGCATATGAACTGAGTTTGAATCAAGTTAAAATGAAATATTGATGCTGAAGATAATTGAAAGCTAGATTCTTTTTGACTCCCCCTTTCTTTTCCAGAAGGGCAATTATCTTAAAATCAATATTCTTCAATTTTATCTTTCCTAATTCAACTTTGGAGTAAGATTAAAAATTTTGCATTCCATATTCAATATCCATGTCTACTTCCCCTTTCATACTCCCCCTTTCAATATCTCCATATTCAATATCTATTATAAATTTTGCATTCCATATACTATCTACTCCCCCTTTTTGTCAGCAACATGAAGGGGACAAATTATCCTTAGGTGCTTAAGACTCAATTTATAGTGGAATTCAGCATTCATTTTACTCAAGGATATTCAAGTTGTGCTCCCCCTGTCCAAGTCATTTCTATTAATGTATTCATATCACTCCCCCTTTGTTTTGGAATTCATTTCAGACTTATCTTTTAGTTTAACATAGTTATCACAAGATGTGCTCCCCCTGTTTTATGTGCATTGTTTCTTTGTATCAAATTTGAACACTCAAGGTATGTGATAAGATTTTTATGGCATATCATACAATCACATACACAATCACAGAAACACATACGCAGAATTGGCAATGTACACAAAGTGTTCAAAAGAGATTGTATTCATTCATATGTCATCAACCATAAACCTTTGAAGTCAGTACATAGTCAAAAGAAGAAATCATTACAAGTATTGATTTCTAATACAAAAGGTGTTTCAAAATAGCCTAGGATTTACAAAAAGAAGATCCTACAAGATATCCATCATCGGCGACGTTGCTCATGGGGCCTACTAGTTGTACTTTGTGCATAAGCCTTACAAGCTGCATCTATGAATGCATTGATAGAATCCATGAGGGTCTTAAATTGATCTCCCTGTGACTTGTGGAAACCTGCCACAAGTGCCTCAAACTCTATAGTTGCCATTTCAATTCTTCCTCTGAGTTGGGCAACTAAGGTGCTCACATTGCCATCTGGCTTTGTTAGCTCTTTAAGACTCTTGGAAATGCTCTTCAAGCTGTCCTTGAGCTCTAATGATCTGATGGTTTGGGTGGCACCCATACCAATTATTTCTTGTGTTGTAGCTTCAATTTGACTTCTAATATCCTTCATCTCTTGTAGAAGTCCTTCATGTGAAGCTCTGATGGGGGCCAACTCTGTGGAGATCATGGATCTCATCTCCTCCCTTATCTGCTGGCAAATGGCAGATGCTAAGGTGTGCATCTGATCCTCTGATAGGAAGGAGGGCCCACTGACTGGAGGAGGTGGTGGCATGGATGTGGAAGGTCCAGCTGAGCTGGAGGGAATATCAGGGATGTTCATGTGGCTAGGTGGAGGAGAGTGATGGTCAGACTCATGATGTGGGATTTCAGGCTCTATGGTTTGTGCTTTTCTTTTTGGAACCTTGACCCACGACCCATCTATCTTATGAAACTCCATTCTTCTCATTGTGCCCTCATTATAGTAGTCGGTGTTTCTCAAGGCCTTTGCAGGTTCATTTGTTGGAATGGGAACCTTGAAGTGTTTAAAGATTAAGGTAAAGATCATGCCATAGGGTATACTAAATCTAGAATACCTATGACATAGGGCAATGTAATTTAGCATGAGTCTAGGAAGGTTTAGAGGGATCCCTTGTAAGATATGATGCATAATAGCTAAGTCTCGCTCCGAAACAAAATCGAAGCGACCGGTTTTGGGAAACAAGACCCGGTTGACAATACTTAAAAGTAATCTCATTTCGGCGTTTAGGTCTTGGGAGTTGATAACATCAAGAGGGCCGCAGTCCTCTTGTCCTAACAGCAGATTTAGGGCTAATTCCCTTTGGGGAAGTGAGGTTGGAGCCTCACCGTCCTTAGGGATTTGTAGGACAGTGGATAGGACATCTTCATTTACTTCCACTAATGTCCCCCGGACACATCCAGTGTACCCTTGGTCCCCTAATGCCATATTGCTAAAAAACTCTCTAACTAGGCCGGGATAGGTCGAGGTATTTAGTGTGCAAAGGTGCTCCCACCCTTGAGCTCGGAGTCTCTCTCCAATAGAGAACCCCTCATGATCTAAAAAGGAGAAATCGATGTACCTACCAGTCGTGACTGTGCGATTTGCACAGAAAATCGTCGTGGTCGGCGGAGCAACCGGAGGAGAAGGCGCGGAGGGTTCTTCCCGCCGTTCCTCACCGTCGGCCGCTACTCTAGGTCGCCTCCCACGGGTTGTCCTAGCTTTCTTTGGTGCCATGGATGCTAGGGTTTGTGATTTAGAGCAAACGGAGGCTGGGATTTGAGGTGGAGAGCAAATGGAGGCTAGGGTTTTCCATTTTGGTCGGGAATGAGGGAGAAAGCTCGAGTCGGCTCGAGCGATTTCGACCTATTTAAAAAGCCCTCATTCGGTCCCCGAGACGTCTCCGCGACTAAGGCGAGACGTCTCCCCTTGGGGGGACGTCTCTGCGATTTGCCAGAGACGTCTCCGACACTGAAAAATTTCAGACTGTATTCTATCTTCTCCCAATTTTGGTTAATTACCCTAATCGACATGATCTCTTTTGATAAACTTAGAGTGAATTTGTTTGTGATCCTCCCCCTTAATGATACAACCTATAATAATTTGATAATTTTTTTTTTGAATTATTAATATTGAAATGAGGAATGTTTGACCAAATTTCGAATACCTATGAAATAGGTTCTGAAAATATCTCCATGAAGAGTCCAAGGGAGGGTAACCATCCTCCGGAAAGTCAAACAGTTCGTCATTTAGCTTAGATGAATTCATGTTTTCACTTATGTCTACCTTGAGGTTGATTACTAGTTTGAGTAGCAAAGTAATCCAATACAAATTCAACTCATTTGCTAGGATCATACAAGCTCAAGGCATTCCTTAAGAAATTGAATCTTTCTTTACAAAGGAGCTTTGTAAAGATATCAGCTAATTGATTTTCTGTACATACATATTCAATCATCACATCATTTTTCAGCACATGATCCCTAATAAAATGATGCCTAATCTCTATATGCTTTGACTTAGAGTGTTGGACAGGATTTTTTGTTAAATTAATTGCACTTGTATTATCACATTTAATTGGTATATTATCCATTTTGATACCAAAGTCTTCAAGTTGTTGCTTAATCCAAAGAACTTGGGCACAACAGCTTCCAGCTGCAATGTACTCAGCCTCAGCTGTGGACAAAGCAACTGAATTTTGTTTCTTGCTAAACCAAGAAACCAAATTGGCACCCAAGAATTGACATGTGCCACTTGTGCTTTTTCTGTCGAGTTTGCACCCGGTAAAATCAGCATCGGAATAAGCAATTAAGTTTATATCAGATTGTTTAGAATACCATAAGCCTACATTAGATGTCCCTACTAGATATCTAAAAATTCTCTTAACAGCTTGCAAGTGTGATTCCTTAGGACATGCTTGGTATCTAGCACACATACAAACACTGAATAATATATCTGGTCTACTAGCAGTAAGATAAAGTAGAGAGCCTATCATACCTCTGTATAATTTGCAGTCTATACTTTTACCTTTTTCATCTTTGTCTAGCTTGCAACTTGAGCCCATGGGTGTGCTGATTTCCTTTGCATCCTTCATCTTGAATTTTTCCAGCATTTCCTTGATGTATTTGGACTGACTGATGAAGATGCCTTCCTCTGATTGTTTTATTTGTAACCCAAGGAAGAAGTTGAGCTCACCCATCATGCTCATTTCAAATTCTCCCTGCATAAGCTTGGCAAACTCTTGACAAAGACTATCATTAGTAGCACCAAAAATTATATCATCCACATAAATTTGTACAAGCAATAAGTCATTTCCTTTTCTTTTAATAAAGAGGGTTTTGTCTACATTTCCTCTCTTGAATTTGTTCTCAATTAGGAAATTACTTAACCTTTCATACCATGCCCTAGGGGCTTGCTTAAGTCCATACAATGCTTTATGCAATTTATAAACATAATCTGGATGTAAGTGATTTTCAAAACCTGGAGGTTGTCCTACATAAACTTCCTCCATTATATAGCCATTTAAAAATGCACTTTTTACATCCATTTGATAAAGTTTAAAATCCATAAAGCATGCATATGCTAAAAGTAGTCTAATAGCCTCTAATCTAGCAACAGGAGCAAAAGTTTCGTCAAAATCTATTCCTTCCTCCTGATTATATCCTTTGGCCACTAGCCTAGCTTTGTTTCTTATTACTATTCCATCTTCATCTAGTTTATTTCTATACACCCACTTGGTACCTATAATTGAAACATTAGGGGGTCTTTTCATTAAAGTCCAAACTTCATTTCTTTCGAATTGATTTAATTCCTCTTGCATAGCATTCATCCAATTATCATCTTTTTCAGCTTCTTCTAGTGATTTAGGCTCTATTTGTGATACGAAAGCAAGGTAATTACTAGTGTTTCTTAAAGAGGATCTAGTTCTTATACCTTGTGAAGGATCACCAAGGATTAGATCCTTTGGATGACCATGTGCATACCTCCATTCTTTAGGAAAATCTTGAATTTTTGATGGAGGTTGACCTTCTTCATCTTGCTGATTTGTATCTTCCTTGACCTCATCCTCATGTTGTTTGTCTTGTATGGAGAATTCCTTTATTCGGTCTTCAAGTATACCTGCATCACCATCTTCTTCTTTTCTAGAAGAATCTCCATTAGTTTCATCAAAAACAACATGAATGGATTCTTCAACAACGAGAGTTCTCTTGTTGAAGACCCTGTATGCTCTACTAGATGAGGAATAACCTAAGAAGATCCCCTCATCTGATTTAGCACTAAATTTACTGAGATTGTCCTTTCCATTATTCAAAATAAAGCATCGACAACCGAAAACATGAAAATAACTTATATTTGGTTTCTTACCTTTTATCAATTCATACGGTGTTTTCTTTAAGATGGATCTAACTAAAGCACGATTTAAGATATAACATGAGGTATTTATTGCTTCAGCCCAGAAATACTTTGGTAGATCCGATTCGCACAACATGGTACGAGCCATATCGGCTAGTGTGCGATTCTTCCTTTCTACCACCCCATTTTGTTGGGGTGTCCTAGGTGCCGAGAAATTGTGATTGATACCATTTTCGTCACAAAACTTTTCAAAGTGTTGATTTTCAAACTCGGTACCATGATCACTCCTAATTGCTTTTAGTTTAAGATTGAGTTCATTCGAAACCTTATTATGAAACTTGACAAAAGCGAGAAAGGACTCATCTTTGTGTGCAAGAAATGAAACCCATGTAAAACGTGAAAAATCATCAACAATGACAAGACCAAATTTCTTACCCCCTAGACTAGCAGTTCTAGTGGGTCCAAACAAATCCATGTGAATTAGTTCTAAGGGTTTTGATGTTGAGACTATGTTCTTAGACTTGAAAGAACTTCTTGTTTGTTTCCCTAATTGACATGCCGCACAAATTTTATTCTTTTCAAAGTCTATTTGTGGTAGTCCTTTGACTAGATCCTTTGTGATCAATTTAGAGATTAAATCCATGCTAGCATGCCCTAACCTACGATGCCATAACCAACTAGTCTCATTGACTTTGGGATTCATGGCTACAAGACATTGGCCATCCCTCATGGTGAGATCATCAAGATCTACCATGTGAACGTTTCCATGCCTATGTCCTGTGAGTATGATCTCATTATCAATTGGACTATTAATTATGCATAGTGATGATTCAAATGACACTTTAAAGCCCTTGTCACAAAATTGACTTATACTTAATAAATTATGTTTTAGTCCATTAACTAACAATACATTATCTATAAATGAGGAGGGTGATATGGAGATTTTACCAACACCAATAATTCGACCTTTAGCATTGTCTCCAAATGTGACTACTCCTCCTTCTTTTGATTCCAAGGTGACGAAGAGACTCTTGTCACCGGTCATATGCCTTGAGCAACCACTATCAAGATACCACATTCTCTTTTTATTTCCGGCTGCAAGGCATATCTGCAGAATGATCATGTGAAGCTCTTAGGTACCCAAGTTTTCTTGGGTCCTTCGTGGTTAGTGTAGTTGACTCCCTTAGGCACCCATACTTTAGTTATGTTTTTAGCTTTTACAAATGTACCCTTGTTAGTTTGGATTTTTCTTTGAATACAAGAGTAGGCTTTATGTCCGTTCTTTCCACAAAGAAAGCATGTTGGTTTTTCAGTTTTTACATCTTTTGCTTTTACAAAGAAATTCTTTAGATACTTTTGTTGCTTATTAGTTTTATATCCTAATCCGGCTTTATTGAAAACAGCTCTTTGATTTGAAAGAATAAGATTTAATTTTTCAGAGCTTTGTGTGAATTTTTCAACAATTGGCTTGTACTTATGTACCTCATTCTTAAGATTCAAATTTTCTTTAACTAGTTCTTTCATATTCTTTTTAAGAGATTCAACAGTTTGCGCAAGTGAGGTATTACTATTGAGTAGGGAATTTACTTTTAGATTTAATTCCTTGATTAGTGTTTTTGCCTTTTCATTTTCAGTGCTAAGTCTTGAATTTTCGATTTTTAGGTTAGTAGTGTTCATATTTTTAACGCTCTCCTTTTCAGTTAATAGGTTTTCAATATTTTCCTTTAGTTTTTGATTTGAGGCTTTTAATTCTTTATTCTTTGCTCCTAACATACTACAATCACCCATAAGTTCTTGAAAAGCATCATATAATTCTTCTAAAGTAAAATTTATAGTTGGGTTTTGACATACCTCGTCATCTTCGAGCGCCATGAAGCATAGATTGGCGGTCTCTTCCTTCTCTTCCTCGGAGGATGATGTGTCACTGTCATCCCATGTTGCCTTCAATGCCTTTTTCTTCTTCTTTCCAAAATGCTTCTTTTGTTGTGGGTATTCGGAACGAATATGTCCCGGTCTCTTGCAGTCATAGCATACGATTGGGTCTCTTTCTTTTTCTTTTTCTTTTTCCCAATCATTTCTCCCTCCAAATTTCTTTCTTGGGAATGGTTTCTTTCTTCTCATGAACTTTTTAAATTTTCTTACTATCAAACCCAAGTCCTCATCTTGACTTTCTTCTTCACTCTCACTGCTCTCTTCTTCACATACACTTGAGGTAGCCTTGAGTGCGATTGTCTTTTTCTTTGGCAACTCTTCTTCATGCTGCTTCATCGTGAGCTCATGCGTCATCAATGAGCCCAAGAGTTGTTCTAGCCCCAAGGTGTTGAGGTCTTTGGCTTCTACAATCGCCGTGACCTTTGCTTCCCATGCTTTTGGCAGTGACCTGAGAATTTTACTCACAAGTTCGGGGTTAGTGTAAGATTTGCCCAAGCTTTTTAGACCATTAATAATTTCGGTAAAACGTGTAAACATGCATGTGATGGTTTCATTAGGTTCCATCTTAAACAATTCATACTTGTGAACTAGAATGTTCACTTTGGACTCTTTGACTTGATTTGTACCCTCGTGGGTAACTTCAAGCCTATCCCATATTTCCTTAGCGGAACTGCATGTAGAGACTCTATTGAACTCATTTACATCTAGAGAACAAAATAATGAGTTCATGGCTCTAGAATTGAGTTGAGCCATCCTATCATCATTCTCATCCCAATCCTCCTCAGGTTTGGGAACTCGAATGCCATTCACCACGTGTGATGGTTCTTGTGGTCCCTTGACTATAACCCTCCACAAGGCATAGTCTTGTGCTTGAATGAAAATTCTCATTCTTGTCTTCCAATAGGTATAATTTGTCCCATTGAAGAGTGGAGGTCTATTGGTTGCTTGCCCCTCGGCAGGAACATTGTTAAAGGGTGTTGCCATCTAGATCTTTGGCTAAGACGGTTAGGTCTTTCAAGAAATATACAGAGCACCCGCTCTGATACCACTTGTTGCCCAGAGATGGTCACCCAAGAGGGGGGTGAATTGGGTGTTTTAAAAACTTTTTGCCTAATTAAAAATAAAACACACAAATATATGAACTAAAATAAGGATAAAGAGATAAGAAGAGACAACTACAAACACACGGTTTTATAGTGGTTCGGAGCCTTCACCGCTCCTACATCCACTCCCCAAAGTGCCTTTGAGAATTTCCACTATAATCCAAGATTACAGTACGGTAGTTTTGCGAGTTCACTACCCAACTCGTTGTTTTACACCGGGCTCACAACAAACCCTAAAACCCCCAATTTCTCTTAGGCTTGGGACGCCTTTCCCTTGTTCCAAGTCCCTTGACTGGAACAAGCACCACAATAAAAGAGTTTACAAAAAGAAATAAAAGCTCTAAGAAGCAAATATAACAATTATGAATAATGTAACCTAGAAGAATCCTTTTGCCGTTGGAAGCGTGGGAGATGTTGATTCTTCCGAGGTGGAGCGCGTAGGGTTGAGTGTGAGCTTCGAATCCCGAGCGCACGAGAGTGGTTGAGCTTGAAATCGCTTGGGAGACTTGAGAATACTTGATTTCCTTCCTTGAATGCACTCACTCCCTTGAGCTTTTCTTTCTAACTTCTCTCTTGAATGATCTAGCTTTTTGGTTGGTGAAGAGTTGTTGAGAACCACTTAAGAGGTCCCTTTTTATAGCCCAAAAAGCAAATATAGCCGTTAGAAACAAAAAGAGAAGGATTTGAAATTCAAACCAAACCTGAAAAGCTGTCAGTCGCGTCCCAGGCGCTCCGGGGACGTCTCCGCTACAACGAGGGACGTCTTGCCTACAGGATTTTACTTTTTATGTTGTCTGGGGTTGACTCGGCACTTTACGGGGACGTCTCGGCTTGTCTGCACTTTTTGAGTGGGGACGACTCCGCTGCCTTTGGGGACGACTCCGCTTCTTTATCTCCGAAAGACATGTCCTCTGGAATTCCCTGAGAGAGTCGACTCCGCTCTTTCAGGGGACGTCTCGGCTCGTCTGCACTTTATGCATGGGGACGGCTCCGCTGTCTCAGGGTCGACTCCGCTGCCTTATCACCGAAAAAACCATTCTCTGGAAAACCCTGAGAGAGCCGTCTCGGCTATCTTGGGGACGACTCGGGAACTCTCCTTTTTACCTGCGGGGACGACTCGGCGTACAGTGAGGACGTCTCGCGCATATCTCTTGAAAACTGCCTTTCTGCCGCCACTGAGAGAGTCGACTCCGCTACTGAGAGAGTCGACTCCGCTAACGCGGGGACGACTCGGCAGGTGCCGGGGACGTCTCCAAGTGTGCCAATTCTTCCTGTTTGTGCCAGAGACGTCTCTGAAACCATCAGGAGACGTCTCGGCTGTCCCTGAACTTTTTCATTAACTCAAAATGTTCTTCAATGAATTCATAAAAATTATGGAAACTTGCCTAGACATTTCTCAACAATATTCTAGATAAAACACATGAATTCCTTAATTAAATTGTTAAGATATAATGGAATTATGCTCTAGTGTTTTGTATTCATCAAAATCCATTAGGGGGTCAACAAGAATCCATCTTAGATGCACCATTAAGGCGATCAAGTAGAGTACCACGTCAGCCGGATAGATACTACGGTTTCTTGGTCCGGGATGGGGATCCTATCGAACTTGAAGAAAACGATGAGGATCCGATAAATGGCTTGGAGCCATGCAATCCGAAATGGAATCCATGAAGGTCAATGATGTATGGACATTAGTTGGCCCACCCGAAGGGATTAAACCCATAGGGTGTAAGTGGATATTCAAAATAAAACGGAGCGCAGACGGAAATGCAGAGATCTATAAAGCTCGTCTGGTTGCCAAGAGATATCGTCAACGTTATGGTATTGACTATGACGAGACATTTTTTCCTGTGGCAATGCTCAAGTCCATTCGGATTGTGCTTGCGATAGCAGCACATTTAGACTATGAAATCTGGCAAATGAATGTAAAGACCGCATTTCTAAATAAAGATTTAGAAGAAGAAGTGTATATGATACAACCTGAAGATTTTACATCTGCAGATGAGTCTAAAGTGTACAAGCTTCAAATGTCCATTTATGAATTAAAGCAAGCTTCTCGGAGTTGGAACATATGCTTTGATAAGGTAATCAAAACGTATGGCTTCATTAAAAATGAAGAAGAACCCTGCATTTATAAATGGGTCAATGGTTCAGTAATCATATTTCTAGTTTTGTATGTGGATGACATTCTTTTAATCGGGAATAACATTCCTGCATTATAAGGAATAAAGGTTTGGCTATCATGTCAATTTGCCATGAAGGATTTGAGAGAAGCATCTTATATCCTAGGGATGAAGATCTATAGAGATAGATCTAAAAGATTGTTTGGATTATCCCAATTCACATACATTGATACTATACTGAAGAGGTTCAGTATGATTAATTCCAAGAAAGGCTATCTTCCAATGGGCCATGGAATTAACCTCTCTAAAAGGGATTGTCCGACAACCCCTCAAGAAAGAGAGAGTATAGATAGAATTCTATATGCTTCAGTAGTGGGATCTATAATGTATGCCATGACATGTAGTAGACCAGACGTGGCATACTCACTAGGAGTAGTGAGCAGATACCAGTCTGATTCAGTAGCAACCACTGGAAGGTTGTGAAACCATTCTTAAGTATTTGAGAAATACTAAAGACCAGTGGCTTGTCTATGGTGATTCTAACTTAAAATTTGAAGGATATACCGATTCAAGTTTTCAGTCAGATCAAGATGATAGCAAGAGCGTGTCGGGATATATTTTTATTCTTAAGGGTGGGGCCATCTGCTGGAAGAGTTCCAAGCAGCATATAGTGGCAGATTCTACATGTGAAGCAGAATACATCGCAGCATCTGATGCAGCCAAGGAAGCCGTACGGTTGCGCAAGTTCATCACCGAGCTGGGAGTGGCACCTTCCATTGATGGTTCATTTCCTATATTTTGTGATAACACTGGAGCCATAGCTCAGGCAAAGGAACCTAAAGCACATCAGCAGACCAAGCATATTTTGCGACGCTATCACCTGGTTCGAGAGATTATAGAACGAGGTGATATTGATCTTCAGAAGATTGATACGAAAGAAAATCTGACTGACCCATTTACCAAAGTCCTCGGCATCAAAGAGTTCAACGAACACAAGTCGAAGATGGGTATTAGATACTGTGCCGATTGGCTTTAGGCTAAGTGGGAGTTGTTGGGAATTGTATCCTAAATGTCAATCGTCAGCATATTGATGATTGAATTTTATAAATAAATTGATAAATTAATAAAGTATTATTTGGCATTATTCATCATTTCATCTTCAAATGAACTCTTATATGATGAAGTCCTTAGGACTTATGTTATGATAAAGGAGGATTTATCTTTGAGTCCTTAAACTTGTTCGCGACCAAATAATATGTTATTAAAAGAACGACAACATTATCAAGATTAGGTCGTTGTGTGACATATACGTTGGTTGTCCTCTTAACCAAAAAGTGTGGAGACACTGGTATGCCACACAGGTGAAGTGTAGGAGTACATTTCACCGAACGTGACCAATTTCGGAATGCTCTACTGTCGAGAGATGTTCCGAGTGGATATAGGTATAAGTTTGGCCCTCTGACCTGAGACCGCAACCTGTGACTAGCAAGCAATTCACTGTACTTTGGTACCAGACTACCTGAATTTCTAATTCACTGACGGAAGGTCACATGGTGCACTCAAGTACTTGCATAGTCAGTTGTGAGTCAAGATGGAATTGATCCCTCCTGGAAACAGGAGATAATGTCTTATGATTAATTTAACAAAACCTTGGCCAGGATAATTCCAGTGAGGAGTCACGGGATATCTAAAGTTAATCATATAATGGATGTACTAATTATAGGGTTGACAGTGAGCTCTAAGTCATCCGGCATTAGGAGTCAAAGGGATTGAATTATACAGTAACCATAGTCCAGGATTTCAGAATATTTGCTTCGCATATATTCGGCCTATCCGGACGTCGAGTACCATTGCTAAATGGTCACATCGATTAGTATAGGAAGACGTTCCTATACTACCGGCTCAGGTTCAAACCTATGAGGTCACACGCATAGAAGTGTCTAGGTTGATCAAATGGCTGATTGATGATTAAAAATCATTCAGGGATAATTTGGTCAATTCGATTGACAAATTATCCTAAGCAAAAGTTGCATTAAAATAATTATTGAATTATTGAAGGATTAATTAGCAATTAGATTGCTAATGAACTCAATTTTATTAAGTAATTGGGCTTAGGTTGAGCCAAATTGAATAGGATTCAATTTGGGCTGCATCAGAATTTGACCTAATTCGATTGGGTTCAACCCAAGTAGATTGAGCTTGACCCAATTGATGAAACTTGACCCAATTGGATTGGGCTTGATCCAAATCAATTAGAAGACCTAATTTGATGAGGAATATGAGTCCAAATAATCAGAATTGGATAAGGAGAAGAATCCTTAAATTTTAGGAACCCATCATTATCTTCATGGAGAAGAATAACATCTTGATTTATCTCCAATATTTTTCACACCTATCCTCTTCATTTTTGTCCAAAAATTGGCATGAGAAGAGAGGAGGCATGGGGCTATATTTTCTATAAAAATGGTGCCTCAAATATTCCTAAAAAGATTTAGATGAATTTCCTAATTTGTAGGGATTGCATGGCGCATGAAATAGGGTGGTCTGCGGCTGAACTTTGGATGCATGAATTCCTATCTTTTAGGGATCCAAAATGTACAAAATTTGGATATGTTTATCTCCTCTTAGCTGCCAAACCACCAAAATTTTTTGGGAATTTTATCAACCAAATTAATTGGCTAAATTAGGTGTGAGGCGTGGGGGGATCTTTTAGCTATAAAAGACCCCCATGCCTTGGGTTCAAAATATACAATATTTAGAGGTTTCAAAAAATTCTGAAAAAATTTTCTGAAGGCCTCCATCCCTTCTTCTCCTTCTTCCTCATGTCCATCCTCCATATCCTTGAAGAACAATCAAAGGTTGAGTATTTAGAAGAAGAAAGCTTCAGCCATTGCAACGTTCCTGCGCGAGCTAGCACTCCCACGGAAGACGATCTACCTAGGGCTTCGCGTGTACTTCTTATAGAGGCCATTCGTGTGCGTGGCTGCGAAGTCAAGGATCAGATCCACAAGTTTCTTCTATCATAAAAGATATTAATCCCACATTAATATTTTATTTTGGAGTCAGGGTCTAGGTCTGATTCCCCGAGGTTTTACCCTTCTTTGGGGCTCCTCATGGAGTTATCTCCAGAATCCATTCGATGGATATTTGGAGATTAATCGGAATAGAGTGTTTACCTTTCAGATCTGATAGTTAATCATGCATGAAAGTTTTAGCATAATTGTTTAAACGATTCCGACATAATCCTATGTGTTCTTAAGGTGCTGATTTCTTGATTTGATCTTGTAAGTATGCATGAATTAAATTGTTTGATTCGGTTTTTCCGCTGCATTTTAAAACTTAAAAAGAACTACGTATGGCTTTATCCCCCTTATGAAGGGGTACGTAGGCAACCCGATCAGGTTCAGCCATTGTTTTTAAAAAAAAAAAATTCAGCATGCTTAATACCGAAGAACCTAGGATTCACTTTCATGGAAGCCTCTTATAAAGATACTTAGTGCAAACTCTTACCTTCCTAAATTGCAAGCTAGATATAATTGAAAAACATATTGATAGAGGGAAAAATGGATCATCTAGCCCACAACTAAAAGGCCGCCCAGTTTCGACCCAGTAAACACCAATGATGAATGACATAATCTTCACTTCGGCCCGGGGGCAGCTCGTCCTCGAAACTCCGCCTAAAGCTCCACCAACTCCGGACATTCGCTGACTCCCCCGACCAAATTCGGGGTGCCTCCAGACAAATGCCGACCCGTCCTGACCAAGTTCGGAACGCCAATCCCAATGATACACAGCATACGCTCCGACCCTCGAGATCGGAGCACTCCCTCGAGTACACCTCGGAACCTGAGAAACCGAGCTACTCCCAGTCTCCACCAAGCCGACCTCACTAAACACATGACGCAACTACTTAACGAGCTCGGCCTCGCCAACAACCACATCCACGTGCAGGCCTATGCCCACCTACGTGGCCGTACTCTACCACACCGCCGTGTCGTGTCTCTATAACCGGCCAATAGCAGTCAGACGACACATTGACTACTCCGGACATACCCTGCTGTGACTGTCAACGCCCTACCGTTCTTAAGAACGGGCTGTACCGCATGTCACCAGCTTATCTGAGCTGTACGCCATCCGGCTCAAAACCATACCCCCTCATGATGGAGACTGACAGTACCTCCGTCATCTGGGCCACTCCACCGAGACTATAAATAACTCAGTCAGGTAATTCTTAAGGAACCTTTTGGCTGGACTAAATTTACCTACTCTAACTTGTGCGGGTCCGCGGCCATCGCGCAGGAGGTGGCTCTCGTCTTCTCCTTTCCAGCATCGGCGGCTCCACCAGCATGGTCACCCTCGGGCCAGATTTGAACCACAACATATACATTAACAAGGAGATAGTTTACAAAGAGAATTTATTTATAACGTGAAGAATCTAATCATAGTCTGCATCTAATCTTTCAAAGTTATTACTCTTCCAGAAGTGAATTTTGACTTGACCTCTTCACTTCCAAACACTTGAGAGGTATGTGAGTCACCAAGCATAACATTTTTGTGCTCCTCAAAAGGAGTGTAAATTTTGAACCAACCTTTATCATGGCAAACATGGTTTTTTGCCCTCATTATACTTGGAAGGTCTACCAGAATATTTCATATTTTTCCTTCTATGCTTCAATTGTGCATTTCTAGGAAAATTTTCATAGGGTAAGTTCTTATTTGCAGAAATTAAATTTTATTTAGTTGTGACGGGTTGGTCATTGCTCTCTTGTGCCACGAGTGCATCTTGTCCTCTTACCTCTTCCTCCATGTCTGTGCGAGTAATTAATGCTTTAAAGAATGTCTCCATTTGTTTGTAGCACTTTGAAATTCTCTCCATAAAGATAGTAGCTTGCCGATGATGCCCCAAACAACAAGAATACCCCTAATCATGATGCCCTCGGATTGAAGCTCTCCAATTATCATGACAAAGTCTTGAGCTTAGTCCACTATGGATTTGCCATCCACCATTTGGAAGCCAGAAAAGCAGCTTGCAGCATCTTTCTTTGCACCAACCTCTTTGGTGTCATACTTATTCTATAAGGCTTTTTAGATTTTCTTGGCACAACAATATTTGTTATCATAAAAGCCATAAAAATGATATGCAAGGCAATTCAAGAGATGATACCATATTTTTTTAACTCTTTCTTGATGTGCAATGAGTTCCCTGCCAGTTAGATTGGTAGTATCATCCTTCTTTGGATTCTCTTTGGTGAGGACATAGGTAACTTTGAGAAAGTTGAGGCAGAACAACCCTTTTTCTTCTACCTTTTGAAGTGGTTCCCTTAAAGTGAAGAGCTTGTTAAGATATCCTTAAAATTGTTGGTGCAAAATACAATAATTAGAGCAAAAATACAATAGAAAATAAGAATTTTTCTTCAAGGTGTGTAAATCTCATTCTCCTTAAGATATTCAAGCCCTCTGCAATTGGCAAAGCCCACTAACCAATCCAATAGACCTCTTTGGTTTGTCCCTCTAAGGTATAATAGCTTTCCTAAATTCTCATATGGCATTGAATCAATGCTGCATAAGGGGGTGAGCGCAAAGCTCCACAAAGAAAACATATTTCTTTGCCTAGAGAACTGTTAGTACATAGAATGAGAATATGCCGTGTTAGACAAACAAAAAAGAAGAAAAATAACACATGAATAGTGAGAGCAGTGGGAGAGTGCATATTAAATATTCCCTTACAAAAATAATAGCAATAATTGATCCTATGAGCATATAAACTGTAGAGTTAATACATGAATCTTTCATGCACATGACTAACGGTATCAATGCAGGAGACTCCTATGCATTCAAATGTCCCCACCATCTCAAAATTTACTACTAAATTATTCTTATTTTATATTAAACTGTATCAATGCGAACAAAATTTGATGGTTACGTACAATAGTACCTTGAACAAAAAATAGGCCGGATCTCAAGAAGCTAACAAAACCACGATCAATTGATTTGGACACAACCGATTCGGTGAATTCGTCTAACGTAACAAGTTAACAAACCAATTCGCCAAACCGGCTGAGATTAAGAAACTAATCCGATCGGGCCAACACGACGTTCCCACTGCTGCCAGATCCTAATATTTTCTTTCTTTTTAACAAATCAAACGCCTCTTTGATTGGCTCGAAACAGCTTCTGTCTAAGGCCGCAAGACATCTTATTACCTTGTAAAGTTAGTTCTGCAGGGAGAACATACCCAAATTCCGATATATTCACTCCCGCATTTATTACTAGATACTTACCTTCAGAATTTGACACAAATAAATGACTCCTGATTGTAAAAAATTCCATTTTTTCTCGTCCGAATAAAAGCGGGAGGCGAAGGGATCAGCGAGGCACGTTCCTGTTCCGCTGCCTTCGGCTTTCGACTCTCTCTCTCGCTCGCTGGCTTGCCTTCGCCTCGACGGGTCGGTTCGGACAGTTTTCAAGTGGCCAGGCCGAAACCAACGGATTTTGGCTGGTTTCGCTCGATCTGGAGGCGTGGGAGATCCAATCCAGGGGGCATCTGGTGAAAAAATTAAAAAGGGCACTGTTGACAGATTGGTAACAGCTATTATTGGAAGGGGTGGTTCTATATACACCCCCCCTATTGCTCAGGACACCCCCCAAAAATTAAAAAAAAATTAAATACTCTCTACACCCCCCCATTTGCTAAGGACACCCCTAAAAACCCCACCCTCCCCACCCCCTCACCTAAATTGCTCTCTACACCCCCCAAACCCCCCCACCCCGCTCTTCCCCTCCAAAACACCCGTAACCCTTCCGCCCAAAAAACCAGCCTCAAGCACCTTGCCGGCGGCCAAACCCCCTCCGTCTCCCCCTTCTCCCTCTCATCGCCGGTCGGTGCAGTGCACCTCGCCAACGCCCAAAACCCCCCGTTCCCCCTTCTCCCTCTCGTCGCCGGCATTCTTCCGATCTCCGACCACCTCGCCGGCTTCTCCCGGAACCACCTCCCCGGCCATCTCCCGAGCAACGAGCACCTCGCCGGCGCCTCCACGACCACCTCGAGGTAGCTCCCCCCCCCGCCTCCAGTGCTCCGTTCGGCACTGGATCGCCGAACAGAACCCTTCTGTTCGGTCGAACAGTGCCGAACAGAAGCCCTCTGTTCGGCAACCCTCAACCGAACAGAAGGCTTCTGTTCGGCTGCACGGTGCCGAACAGAAGCCTTCTGTTCGGCTGCACAGGCAGTCTTTATTCGCTTTTCTTTTTTGGTTCGGTACGTCCCACCCCTCTCACAACCTAACGTAATTCTGGGTTTCTTAGAAATGGTACCTGCATCAGATGATTAGATTACAACAACAAAACCATTTCGCCTCCCAGCTTCACGACACCAATTACACAAGTCCTCTCTACTCTTGAAGATCTATACATTAAACAATTTATGTAAGTACACAGTTGTAAAAATAGCTCGCTAAACTAATACAAAATTGCACAATACATTATAATACCTCGTAAGTTGTAAATTCGCTTGTGTAATCCAGTACAAATTCTGATCCAATTATACTCGATTCGGTTGTAGCATAGCCCTACATATAAAATAATTTATCACCAAGAATTAATGAATCAGAGGATCTGTTCGGCACAAAATTCAGCACGGCACGCGATTTGGCACCAGAAGCCTTCTGTTCGGCTGCACAGTGCCGAACAGAAGGCTTCTGTTCGGTTGAGGGTTGCCGAACAGAAGGCTTCTGTTCGGCACTGTTCAGCCGAACAGAAGCCTTTTGTTCGGCGATCCAGTGCCGAACGGAGCACGAACCGTGAAAAAAAAAAAATTTCGAAACAAGGTGGAACACGTACCTTTACGGCCGATTCTTCGTCCCAAATCACTAGTTGCTTGTCCATGCTTCGAATGGGGCTTAAATCTCCTTCAAAGATCGCCTAAACGATGTAAATGGATCGAGGGGTTTAAGGGGGGTTTGAGGGGGGTTTTTTTTTCTTTTCAAAACGAAACAGAGGAGGAGGAAGGGGGGTGTATGAGAAAATCTCAAGGGCAATATGGTAATTACACTAAAGGTTAGTTTGGGTATTTTTTTTTTTGGTTTTTGGGGGGTGTCCTGAGCAATAGGGGGGGTGTATATAGAACTACCCTATTGGAAGCTCCTGGCGTTTTTTCATATTTCCTTCTCGGCTCTTCTCGGCTCCTGGGGCTTTTCATATTCCAGAGAGGAGCGGCGAAAGATTGGCCCTGGGTGGTCGCCCTCATCACTCCCCCTTGTGAGTTTAGAATTTGCTAATACATGTAGAGTTCTAGAAATTCGGCAGTGAGAAAATTTGTGTGTGGGTACGTGTGTTTTTTTTGTGTGTGTTGTTTTTTGAGCTGAAAACTTTGGTTTTTTAGGTTTTAGAGGTCGTTCCGACGGAAAGGTGAGATCTTGGCCCGTATCGTTGCGGAAAGCCTGAGAAAGGCTTGATTCAGGTGAGATCTTTCTCGGTTTTTCGGTCGGGATGAAGAGTCCGTAGAATTGGAGTTGGAGAGTTCTGGTGTGTTTTTCTAGGTCTCTCAGCCGCCCATTAGCTGCGAGCCCTAAATGGGATAAGTTTCACGAGAGAGAAGAAGAGACGTGACGGGAAATAGAACACCAAGTGTCGAATGGTTGGCGAGTATAGGAGAGGCGCTTCCTGTTGTTTTCCTCATTTCTTTTTCTTTTCTTATAAGGGTACTGTTGTAGTTTCGCTTTCCTCTTTCTCAGTTTTGTCGTCACACGGTGACCCCATCAAGGAGTGAGCTTGTTGGGGGCGACCGTATTTGTTTTCTAGGGTTTCCAAACAGCCATTGCTATATCTTTTCTTGATCTTGTTTCAGTTCTCGGGCTAGCTGGTGGCGGTAGTGTCTGGGAGTTGTCGCCATTTTCGCCTTAAACTGAATCATCCGTTTGTTGATCGGCCGATCTTGGTTTTCATCAGAAGGGTATGAGAATTCTCTGAACGTCTTTTTTTTTTTTTTCCATTTGATACTCCATCCTGGGGGTTGATTCTAGTCCCTTTGATTGATATTTGGCTATTGATTTAACTCGAGAGAGTCTAGAATTTAAGTTTAGATTAAATTTGCTTTAGCGACTATTTGGTAAATGTCTTGTAATGAATCTATGTTGATTTGAAGTGTCTGTAAGAGTTGATCAAAGCTTTTGCTCCCCCCTTTTGATGCAAATATCTGATCTTGGATTTCTCTTGCAGGCCTCTATTAGTGTTTTAGTGTTTCGTTAGCTGCAGGAATGATGCAAGGAGCCGTTCTGGTTGCAATAGTTGCTTCAATTGGTAATTTGTTGCAGGGATGGGATAATGCTACCATTGCAGGTAACTGTTTCTCATGCCCTAATGGGATCCAAAAGTATGTAGAACAACTATTTAACCATCATTTTCATATTTTTCCCTTGACTTTTACCTGCTAAGTGGCCAAAAAGCCATAATTCTTGGCATGATCCACTTGTGGGCTGACATCAAGTTGATGGTTGATCTTTGTTTCTTGTTCATCTCTTCTGTAGTTTGTGGTGCTTTATTTTTAGATTGTTCTGGAAGCTGGCCAGATCTTACTGGGGTAAAGCTTGGTGGTCGTTTTTTCTTGGGGTTATTATCCTTGTCCATCCGTAAAAATCCTGGGAGATTTTCATAATTAATACTTTTGCAAAGTCGCGGCTCTGTGAATATTCTGATTAGTGCTTTGAAAATGTGGTTATTCTTATTATTCTTTGTTTCCTTTTACAAACCGAACATTGTTAAACATAATAGAAGAAGTTAAATGCTTGGTGATTCTTATGGTTTCTTTTCTTCAGGGGCTGTTCTTTATATAAAGAAGGAGTTCAAATTGGAGACTGAGCCCACTATAGAGGGGCTAATTGTAGCCATGTCCCTTATCGGGGCTACAATTATCACCACATTCTCTGGAGCTGTATCAGACTGTATTGGTAGGCGTCCGATCCTAATTCTTTCATCAGTCCTCTACTTCCTAAGTGGTCTGGTGATGTTGTGGTCTCCCAATGTCTATATCCTCCTCTTGGCAAGGCTTATAGATGGATTTGGAATTGGTTTAGCTGTCACACTTGTTCCAGTATATATTTCTGAGACAGCCCCACCAGAGATAAGGGGGTTATTAAATACCCTACCACAGTTTAGTGGATCTGGAGGCATGTTCCTGTCATACTGTATGGTTTTTGGAATGTCATTAATGTCCAGCCCAGACTGGAGATTGATGCTCGGAGTTCTCTCTATCCCTTCCCTCGTGTATTTGGCATTGACAGTGTTTTATTTGCCCGAATCTCCAAGGTGGCTTGTAAGCAAAGGGCGGATGGTAGAGGCGAAAAAGATTTTGCAGAGATTACGTGGAAGAGAAGATGTCTCAGGTTCATTGTGCTACAAATTCCTTCCATGTTCTTTTTAATTGATGAATCGTTTTTTGATTATTTTTTTCTTTTTTTGATTTTTGTTGCTGTTGCAGAAGGGCACTTATTTGTTACTGCCAAGCTTCATTCTATTTTTGTTTACACAGATTTTGTGTTTTTAAATCTATTATACCTATAAACCTGCATGGCTATATAAAACATCTAAAAAAGGTTTTTTCTGGTTTATATCAGTGAGTTATATTAAATTGCTTGTAGTCTACATGAATACTGAAGGAGCCTTTTGCACCTCTCTCTCAACCACGTCCTATAGTTAAAAGAAAAAATGATTGGAACCATAAAATAAATTTTGAAAAATTTCTTTATAAAGTAAGGGATTCTTCTTCTTTTAGAGAAAAAAAATTCATGAATGTATCTGTGAATTTAAGAAAGAAATGTTATCAAATTATTAATGAACATGTTTGGAAATAGAGTTTCTAATTAACTTGACATTCGTGTTACTAGTACTAAAGTCTGCCATGTATTCAGTCTGCCTTAGCAAATTTTGTAAGTCGAGAAATATCAGTTTTAACATTGTTATTTTAAAATTTTCCTCTCTAAATATAACCTAGAGGTATGCCTTAAGTTAGAATGTAAATTTGTAACAAATATATTGTGTCATGTTTCCAATATCACGAACCACTAAATCAAATGCTTATCTCATTATCTGACTCCATATCTGTGTTTTTGTTGTACCTTCAGGATTATTGCCAACAATAAAAAATATAAGATTGGTTTGGAATGCTTCATTTTGCGTATGGGCATCTATGTTAAGGATTGTTGGTCTTATTTCTAATTCACCATTTCATGGTGCAGTAACTAGATATTGAAGCTAAAGAACGTTAAGTAAATCTATGGCATTGTCAATGCATGAGCAAATAAGTTGGTCAAATTTGTATATTATATTATCAACCTGATTTTAGCAGAAGTCAACTGTCTAGTGCAATGCTTTTTGTGTTAATAGAATTCATTGGACAGTTTTGGTAGGACCGTAGGATCAAGGACATTTTCAATATTCAAGATCTGTTTTTAATCTATCCTAGGCTTCATTATTTCTGGAGCCATATATTAATGTGTTCATTTAAACTTTATGAAGTTTGGTGTAAACATCATAACTAGATTTTTCAATCTTTTCGTAGTATGTAAACCTATGAAATTTCCATCTCTTAAAAATCCTATATGGGTATATGGTTTCTATCATGGTTTTAAGTGCCACTGACATGCGATGTGTCTGCCATTGGTCGGCACAGCATTGGCCACGTGCTATGTCATGTTGAGAATATCATGTGCTGGCATCCAGTGTGCGAGGGCATGGCTAGCAATTAGCATGCACTTCATGTCGTAGGCTCGGGGTTTTTAAGTTTCTTACTTTTAAAGTTGTTTCAAGCATTAAGTATTATTTTATAACCATATATTCTAACATATCATGTAATTAGTATATGGGTTCATATGCATGGTGAACTCCGCGTAGCGTCTTTCAAACTAATATGACATTGTAACAGTGCATTAACATTAAATTAATGACAGATATTGATAAAAACAAATGGCAACTGTTCATAGAAGACATGGCACCAACACAATTATACAGAACATGCTAAAGTACCGACACTTTATTCACTAGAAGACCAAGATTAGTGTTGATTGTACAATAGCAGTGACATAATATATGATTATCAATTTCTCATAATGTAAATGAGATATGTTTTCTGATGCTCACTCCAACCCTAGATAGAGTCCCTGGGGGGATTGTAAGCATCATTGTTGGGATGAAGTTCATGTTATGTGAACTTGAATAGTGTTCACTCCATGGGCTGCACTGGATCATGATAACAGTGAGCTTGAACTGTGTGCATGTGAGGCATTACTATGCAGTTGGCTTGTGTGGATCAGTGTGGCTGCAGTCTGGTAGGCTTGTGTGGATCAGTGTGCCATGACCATATTTCTTGAAGTCAAAGGAACGATTTCCTCATGATTTTCCATAACCGTATTTGTATGTCTGTGCAATGTCCTGCATATGACTCCAATCATTGGAGAAAATGGGAAATCCCTTGTGTTCCAATCATAAGTTAAACACGTTCCATGTTGGCATGAAAGAAAAGACATGAATTATCCCTAATGTCATTATGAATATTGATCATTGTTAACTCTCATCTCTCTTGGCCCGGCTGAATCCATGATATTGTCCATGCCCTCAACATGTCAGTTCCTTTTTCCCCTGGAGGATCTAGAAGATATGTAGGATCTGCTTTCCCCTCATAGCAATCAGTGGCCCAATCTTTCTACTTATAATTGCCCATTCTGAGGGAGGATCTGGGTGGAATTTCCTCCCCCAAACCTCTGTTTTCATCCTGGTTTTATATGCTTAAGCACTAATCATGTAATGTTTAGAAAATTTCTTGGGAAAATGATGAAGTATTCAATATCAAGAATCCGACAAATTTGTGCACATTTGAACAACAAATATTAAAAAAATAACTTTCATGCAGGCATCACCTTTATTAGGACTGAATTCTAGTTCTTGATCTGTCTTAAAATTAATGTTTGTTACTTGAAATGGCAAATCCATCTCCCAGCCAGCTCTCCAATTCTCTGCAGCCATTTGACTCTTCAAATTGCACACACACACACACACACAGAGAGAGAGAGAGAGAGAGAGAGAGAGAGAGGGGGGAGGGTGTCAGAGCCCTTTTATCTCGATGTTGAGCCAGCAAGCTGTATCAGCCTGTCCTGATTTGGCAACAGGTCTATATGGGCCAGCGTCATGTAATAATGAGCTGTTCGTTCTGCAGATGGTATGGACCCAATGTTAGGCACCGATGCAAGCTTGGCATGGCCGGAGCTTGAAACCTTGGCTTTATAGCATCTCTTTATGATTTTTTTCCTTTCTGAGTCTGTGGTTCTTACTTCTTTAATGGTAAGTTCATTACTACATTACAAGACCTATAAAAGCAAAAGAAAAATGCTTTCAATAATAATTATTTTAAATTATTGAGTAGAGGTTGCTCCTTTTTGAATTCTCTCTTTCTTTAATGGTGTAATCTATTTTGTCTGTTTGCTGCAATCTGTCATTTCGCATTGTTGCTTACATGTAAAACTTTCTCAACAATATGTTGAGACTTCAAGTTTTGGTCGAGGACGAGTTGCAATGCTATTTCTATAATAGGTTTTTACATTTTTATCCCATCATACAATTGAGTCTGCACTTCAGGTTATTTAGTGGCTCGGAAAATGTGCCCGTTTCTTAAACTTGTGGGTAAATTACAAATCCCCCAACTCGGAGATTAGGAATAAATTACATTTACTCCCAATAATTTGTAAATCCTACACTTACCCTTCTGAAGTTTATTTTATCCAACACTTTAGCTCATAACTTAACAGAATATCAGTCAAATCATTAACGTTAAATGAGGCCCAAATGCTCCATTAGAAGAAAATTAGAAAATGACCAAAGTAACCTTAAGTGACATAACAACCGCCCCAGGACAAAAAATGTGACATGCTCCTTCCCACCTATGGGCAATTTTGACTTTTCACATGAAGCAAAAGGTTTTACTAACGCCATTAATTTAGCTGGGTATAAGTGTAGGGCTTAAAAACTATTGGGTTTAAGTGTAATAGACGTAAACCGTATGGGGTTTTTGTGACTTACCCTAAAATTAATGAAAGTTCTTTTCTTATGCTATATGCACCTTCCACTTTAGTAATTCTATTATTGAATCAGAGATTGGAGCAAGGCTATGGTGTTCAGTGTACTTGTATTGATTATTTAATCATTGATTTTGTTGATTTTCTGGGGAAGATATTCCTAATTAGCTAATTATACAGCAAAGTATATGAGCACATAGAATGTCTAATGGAACAGCAGCCAAAACTTTAGCACTTAATATTATTGTATTACTTTCTTGATTTTCTTAAGAACTTTTCATGTGAAATTTGTTGAATCTTTGATTTACATTTTTGTGCACATTAATTTGACATAGTATGGTGGTTATTGTTATATTGACAAGTGCATATGCATGCATATTTCTGCAGGAAGGCGCATGTTGACCTGAAAAATAGCACATCTATGCATGCTAGATTTAATTGCTCTGTGGGTTATGTGATATTGTTACATGAGAAATTCTTGCAGGCGATGTCATCAATATTATCTGTTACTGTAAAAACTGTTTTCTTTTATCAGTTAAATGGATTTATTATACTTGAGAGTTGGAAAGTTATTTTTCATAATAATTATAATAATAACGATTGCTGCTGCTGATTTTGCATGTCGTAGTTTCTTGTATCTTCTACAGACAGAATTTTCATTATTTAATCCTGATCTGTAGTCCTCTTTTAAGTCTATAATGAAACAACTATTCTAGAAAATGATTCTTAAACTTTAAAATGGCATATTCAATTGTCTAGTTCTGCCAATTTGATGCTGACTTATTCTTCTTCTGTTCTGCTTTATTATGTTGTTACTGTTGTTCTTCCGATTAAAGCACAATAACATGTGACAAATTTGAGAATGGTGTGCTTACTTTTTCTATTGAATATGCAGGAGAAATGGCTCTTCTTGTCGAAGGCTTGGGGGTAGGGAGTGAGACATCTATTGAAGAATATATAATTGGCCCTGCTAATGAGCTTGCTGATGACCAGGGAGAAAATGCTGATAAGGAACAGATCACATTGTATGGGCCTGAAGAGGGTCTCTCCTGGGTTGCACGGCCTGTTAAGGGACAAAGCGCCCTTGGAAGTGCCCTCGCGGTTATATCTCGCCATGGTAGCATGGAGAGTCAGAGTAACATACCTCTTATGGATCCCCTGGTCACTCTTTTTGGAAGTGTTCATGAGAAGCTACCGGAGATGGGAAGCATGAGAAGTGCACTCTTTCCAAATTTTGGCAGCATGTTTAGTGTGGCAGAGCAGCAACCAAAAACTGAGCAGTGGGATGAGGAGAGTCTTCAAAGGGAGGGTGAAGATTATGCATCTGATGCTGGAGGAGGTGATTCCGATGACAACTTACAGAGTCCACTGCTCTCTCGCCAAACAACAAGCCTGGAAGGCAAGGATATTGCCCCACCGCATGTTGGCCACGGGAGTGTTCTAAGTATGCGGCGAAACAGCAGTCTCATGCAAGGGAATGCTGGGGAGTCAGTCAGTAGTATGGGTATTGGTGGAGGATGGCAACTGGCTTGGAAATGGTCTGAGGGAGAAGGTGCCGATGGGAAAAAGGAAGGAGGATTCAAGAGAATCTATCTGCACCAAGAGGGTTTTCCAGGTTCACGGAGGGGATCCCTTGTTTCACTTCCTGGAGGTGAAGTCCCAGAAGATGGTGAATTCGTCCAGGCTGCTGCTTTGGTAAGCCAGCCTGCTCTGTTTTCAAAGGATCTCATGGAGCAGCGTCCAGTTGGGCCAGCAATGGTTCATCCATCAGAAACAGCTGCTAAGGGTCCAAGGTGGGCAGATCTTTTAGAACCTGGAGTCAGACATGCTTTGTTTGTTGGAGTTGCCATCCAAATCCTTCAGCAGGTAAGTTCTACTATTGATAAACAATAATTATAAATATTGATTTGTTTAGACCTTCTGGTGGTCTTGCCGTTCATGCTTTAGTCGATACTGGTCCTTCCCAGATTTAGAGTGACTACGCAGTCATTTTTTTCTTGTACTTGCTTTTTGGTGCTGAGCCAACTGGATATCATACTTATTTATGTACTTTCAGATGTTTAAAGATTTAGTTTCTCCTAGGCATTTAAAATATTCTTTCTAGCTGCTTTCCATCCTATTTGGAAGGGAGTTTGTTGATCCATTTTATTTGTTGAGCTAAAATAGGAACAAGCTAATCATGCTACAATGTTCTTTCCTCCATTTTTGCCGACTTCTTGATCACATTTTTTACTATATAGAACTTCTTCATGCAACAGTTCTCAAATTGCATATTCTAAGCAGTTCTTAGGCTCTTTTAGATTACTTTCATATTTTACATTCATTTTTTACAAATTCCATCTACAGTTTCATGTCTTGCCACTCATTCTTTTCATTTTCATGGCATGGTAGAAGGTAAGATTGTTGGTTAAAATAAAAAGAAATCTAATACTCCATTGCTTGTTAAAGTAGTAAGCTTTAGGAATTTCAAAAAGGAAAGATGGTAGAGAAAACCTTGAATGGACGGCTTTCTGCCTCTGTTATGATCTTGTTTTCTTTCTTTGTTAGTGTCTAATGTTACCTTCATTGTCTGCAAGTTCATGGGATAAGAGTTAAAAGGTAAATGATCCTTTTGCTTTTCTATGACTGTTGCATCCACATATCTTTGTATCTCTTGGTCCACAAGCATTGCCTTTTTGTAGTGAACACAATTATCTCTCCATTCGAGTTGTAGATGTTGCTTAGGATATGTCCCCGAGAACAAGGGTATAATTGATATAATTCTTTTGTGTAGGTCTTCTTACCCCTGGAAACATAACCTTCTTCTTGCTAGTTTATGGGATTTCTTGAGCCTTTTAGAGTTTCATTTTTGATTCCAATGAGGTCTTGTTTCTCTGTTTCAATGTCAACAATGTTACCTCCTTTAGTTTTTTTGCCTTATCTGTCTTTTCTTATGCTAAACTCCACTCTTGTATCTTGGGGCATGCCCCTTTTTCCTTTATTCATGATATTAATCAAGACAGCCTTCCACTCATGCATCATTTCCACTGCCTGCTTTGTCTTTTCATATATGGCAGTCATGTGCCCTTCATAGGGCTGAAAATGGATAGGATGGGTAGGACATAGATAAGATATTGGTATATCCATATGAATATCTACTTTTATTAGGCGAATATGAATTACACATATTGATATCAATTGGATGCTAAAATTTGTATATGTATTTATCTTAACAAACATGGACATGATTTTTATCAAAATGAGGAATATGAACATGATACAAGATTTGATAACATAAATTTGGTTAGGTGAATATTTATTCCTCATACAAATGATGGAATGCATTCACTTAATCACATGACATTTTTAGCAGATTTAACAACTCTTCTGAACTACAAACTTCAGGTTAAGGGGCAGATTTGTAGTGTCTCAATAATGCAACCAAGTTAATGATATCAATTTATGCAAATATCGCTTTGTGGAAATAAGATACCCATTAAAATTTGGAGTTTATGCGAGTTATATAAGACTAAATAGGGCTGGAAACAGATTTGGATACTATTCAGATGGTTGTGCATGTATTTTCATCCGTAGCTATTTTTCTGACAAATATAGATACATATATGGATATTTGTTGGATATTAAATTTTTATATCCATATCCAGATAAACTTGAATATAGAAATGGAATATCCAATCCATTTTTGACACTACTAATTCATGGTGCTATTTTATAGCTTTTGCTTCTAGAGCTTTGGATACCAGAGCGTTTAATAAAAAGCTTTTTGCTATTTGGTAACTTCACTTCCAAAGTGCTATAGAACTTTAACATATATTTGCTAACCAAATTGAGAAAGTATTTTTAGTATCAAGAAATGGTATATTGTTCTAATATAATATAATAATAATATCCTATAATATTATTGAGATATAATGATGTTATTGTATAATATAATTATTATAGTAGTATGATACAATGAATTATGATAGTATATTATATTATAATAATTTTATATTATTACTATTATAATAATATTATCATATTAGTCATATCATATCATATTAGTTTTTGGAGGAAGTAGAAAGCTCTTCCAAAATTTTTACCAGGCATCTTAAAATCACGCAAAAGTGTTTTTGGCCCTTCAAGTGCTTTATGGCCCTCCAAAACTAATGCCAATCGGGTGCATATGTAATGGAGCCCTTGATCATTTTGCATTGTTTCAGTTAATCTTGAGGAGCACTTGATGTGCATCTTGATTCATATTAAGAGCTCTAGTCATTCTTTAGGGTAAGCCAATATTCGAAGTATCTAGTAACAATGGTTGAAGAGCTCTGAGCTTGTTAGCATAGTGATACTCGAAGGCACATTTTATTCATGTGGCTAAATGCCTCATCAATGGCACTTGGATCTTATAGTCACTGTAAGCTTCGTTGGCTTGATGGTATGCTATTTCATTAGACTTTGCCAAACTCTGCATGACAGATCAATGGATCTGAATGTCATCGTGGTCACATATCGGCTTTTAGAACTTGCACCTAGAAACTTCTAAGTCTAACATGTAGCAAAGATTTTGTCAATTCTACAAGTAACAAAACAACCGGACCAACAGATTTCTTAATTATATACATACATTTGTTTATTCATTCTCTACATATGTTTGTTCTTGCAAAAACATTTATATAGTATGTACCGGTCGCTTATCCAAGACTTTTGGATATTGGACACTTGAAACTTGTTATTGCTCTAGTCAGAGCAAGATATAAGATATTATATCTTAGGCCTTTTCAGGAGATTGATTGTCTTACGATATCTTGCATTTCTCAGGAGGCTCTTCTGATTTCTTGCTTACATCTCTAGCCTTGGTTTTTCTTCTGCTGCTTTTTTCCTTTAATACTAGGATGTCATGCATAGGTTCTAAGTGGTAGATAATATGGTTTCCTTGACCTAACTCGTTAGTTATAATTTTTAATTTGTGTTTGAATGAACTTGTAAATCCGTATATCTGGTTTGTTGAACAGCTATTGGATATTTTCTTAAACATACGTGCACGTACTTTCATTATCTGATGGACATATTTTCGCCTATAATCAACAATGGCTTAAGGACGTTGTTATGGTCATGTATTGCATGCAAACATATACTTATCTATTTTATATGTTTAACTGGGCTGGCACCCAAACATCGGATTGATGGCATTAATGCAGCCTACCAACATTTGATATCCAGGTGCAATAAGTCTACTGTACATGGGCATGTCCGTGTTCAACATTGCACAGACATGCACGTGCAATAAACATAATAGGATTACTGAAGGTAAAAGATATATTATGGGTTGGTTATGTTTTAATGCTCGGTTTCTTTTTCTGTAATTTAAACATTGGTTTGTTTCAGAATTTTTTCCTTCATCCTTACTATTTTAAACTTTTAATGTCCACACTGATTGAGTTTTTGCTCGATTTAACTTTTTGTATTTGGTTTATAATCTTAAACAAAGTTGTTCACACTGAATAGAAGCAAATAGTAGTGGCTTGGTCCAAATTTCCCTGTTATATATTGAAGCAATGAAATCTTACCGTACCCCCAAGATCGGCCTTATCTGCTTTCTCAAATGCGACATCTACAATGATTTCGATTCCAAATTAGTTCAGTTTCAAGTGACTATGCTCATGGATTTTTCTTTCTATACATCATTGTAACACTTTCTCTACTAATGCAGTTTGCTGGCATAAATGGTGTTCTCTACTACACCCCTCAGATACTGGAGCAAGCTGGTGTTGAAGTTCTTCTTGCAAATATTGGCATCAGTTCAGATTCAGCATCAATCCTTATCAGTGCTCTCACAACCTTGTTGATGCTTCCTAGTATTGGTATTGCCATGAGGCTGATGGATATTTCAGGGAGAAGGTTACTCCTCTCCTTTCTACTTCTTACATGACCTTTCTACTTACATAACATATGACATATTTTGCAGAATTTCAGCTTAAATTCACAATCTCCATATTGCATCATGAATCCTTATTTTTCCTATTATGCAGGTTTCTTTTGTTGTCCACGATCCCCATCTTGATAGCTGCACTTCTTGTCTTGGTTGTGGCAAACCTTGTGGACATAGGAACTGTGGCCCATGCTGTGCTGTCCACTTTTAGTGTCATCGCCTACTTTTGCTGCTTTGTCATGGGATTTGGTCCGGTCCCCAATATCCTTTGTGCAGAGATCTTCCCAACTCGGGTCCGTGGTGTGTGCATTGCCATCTGTGCCCTCACATTTTGGTTTGGAGACATCATCGTCACCTACACTCTCCCTGTGATGCTAACATCTATTGGCCTTGCTGGTGTTTTTGGAATCTATGCATGTGTCTGCGTCATATCTCTGGTGTTTGTGTTCTTGAAGGTTCCTGAGACAAAGGGAATGCCTCTTGAGGTCATCACCGAGTTCTTCGCAGTTGGTGCAAAACAAGCTGCAAAAAAATGATTGTTATGAAATTGCAGTGGCAGTATCAGAGTTCCAGGTTTCCCAGGCCACGTTCGTGGCTAGCTATTGCTTTTTTAGCATACTGAAATTACTTATCTTGGGGGTCTTTGGAACGGTTAGGACGGGGATAAGTTAAAAGAAACTGAGAGGCAAGGTTTGAAAAGGGTGTTCAGGCAATTCCAAGGTGATGTGTTTTACTGGTATTTGGTGTTTCTTGGCTGTGAGGCATTTGAATGCAGGGGACTTGGAATTCGTTTGCTTTTCTATCTGTGGCATTCTATTCTTTTATCTTGTGAATTTATTTTGTAAGCTTTGATGTGCCTTGGAATTCTACTCTACATAATGTTTAGATGTAGTTGGTATAACTAATATAAAAATTTAGATGTCAAACAAGTTATATGAATGAAACTCCTGAGTTTCAGGAAATAACCGTCCCGTTCATGGTCTCTGCCTGTTTGAAGCCATGGGCAGTTAAGAGGGGGATTCCTGGAGCTCTAGGCGTTCCAATGTTCGATTGTGTTATTGCAAGGATAGCAAGCAAACTAGGTTGCTGAATTTACAGCTGAAAAATAAGAATACTGAGTTTACAGCTGAAAAAGTCTATCAGGGCGACATAACTGCTAGGCAATCTGCTGCAATGCACTCTCCCCATTGAAGGTAAATTATGATCCCCATTTCTTTAAAGAAGAACAAGCTTTGCTTGCTTTTCATCCTTGCCTCAAGTTATATGAAAAACTTGCAGTGTCTTTTCTCCTTGTTGGCGCAGACCCCTCCGTCTGCTCCCCCAGCATTGCCCTGATTGCCAATTGAGATCAAGTTCCAAATGCCATTTGCCATAGATTCATTCATTGCTTTTTAAAATCTGTCCGTCTGATCCCCATCCTTTTTATTTTCAATGTTTATATCAGGCCAAATATATATATATATATATATATATATATATATATATATATATATATATATATATATATATATATATATTAATCTGATCCCCATTCTTTTTATTTTTTATGTTCATATCAGGCCAAATATATATATATTTTTTGAGTCCTCCAGATAATTGCTGTTAATAACCTCCTGATGTGGTTAACCTGTTGGACAGTCTTTTCGTGGTTGTTCTACCTTGAATTAACTCCTGCGTTTGCTGTGTTATGCATTCATGTCAGTCATTGAGAAGGGCATTGTGTCTTCCCTTGATGGTGGAGGCCTGTGATCAATTTTGGGACACCCAAAGGTTAGCCATATTCCTTCCCTAATATCCTTAAGTCCTTCACCAACCCTAAAAATGGTGAACTTGGATCCTTAGTCTTTGGTACAACCACCAAAGTAAAATACTTTATCAGCAAGCTAGCTGTTATTCCTGGACATTGCCTGATTTAGTTAGTATTATGTATTTAAATGGCATGGTGTAGCAATTTGTTAAGTGGTACGTCTGGCAGCCTACTGTATGTACATATGCTATCACTGCTATAGCTTTAGCACTATCAGTTAAGCATGAAGTTAAAATGCTTGAAAGATCTTGTTGAATGATTTTAGAATTAAGTAATGCATGCTGGGAGATCTTATTGGGTCTTCTTAGCTGGATTTTTAGTTCACAAATACGATGGGAAAGGGAAAAACTTCTAGTTTATGAATGTATTTGGAGGCCTCGACTCCAATACTCAAAAAAAATTAATTATTTTCGAGGGAAACAATTTCTTTTGGATATTTTCAGTCATGGCCCTGATCTAAAATTACAAGTTGGGATCACAACAACCACCGTATGCTCGAAAACTCTTCCTATAAACATGCAAGGCATGATATCATAAAACATGCAACAGAATAAATAATAAATAAAATAAGTCCAAAGTTTAAATAACTAAAATGGAAATTTAATGTATCACAAAATTTCAATATTATCAAATAGTCTTACAACAAAATTTAATAAAATCCTAACAAGAAAAATTAACTTTATAGTAGTGAATGAATGTAGCATAGGTGATCTAATTTTTGTGCTCTTGTTTTACTACCTTCATCCTAGGGTGAAGCCATTGTTAGGGTTGGCCAAAATGTATCCTCGCTGCCACCTTAGTTCTCAGGATCTATAAAAATAGAAAATATCAAATAATACTAAACAACCAATAAGTAATGAACACTTTAACTAGACAATCAGATGAAGTACATCAATTCAAAACTAAATCTAAACATGCAGCATTATCAAAATATTATGCATGCAAATCTAATCTTTCTCAAAATTTAAATTTCAGTCATAAATCCAATTTCTTTCAAAATATCAGGTTTATTTCGATAGCCATGAATTATGACCACACTTATATCATATGGCTAGGCCAAATAATAAACTCAGTAATAGTCAAAATACTGCTGTATAACTCTCAATAGTAAAGTATCGAAATGCCAACATACAACCCTCATTTTTAGGGTATCAAAGTACTAAAGTACAACCCCCACAAGCAGAGTATCAAAATACGAATATACAACTCATATTAGCAAGGTATCATTATATGCCCAATTTCATCTCGAATAAAAACTTTTTCTAAAAAACATGTTTCATGATCCAAATCAAAAGATACATAAAATCGTGCCATATCAAAATCAACCAAGCGTATTCGATATGAAAAGCAATACGTTCAATCATCAATCATATAAAATTCAAAAAAAGGTATATTTGATAATTAAATACTATGCATCAACTTCATAAATTATGAATAATTTATCTAAAAAAATAATTTATAAATTTCAATAAATCTAGAAAAATGTTATATTACTTACCTTGCAAATACAAGAAGCTAGCAAATCCTCTAACTCTGAAAATCTTCCTCAAAACTAAATATTTAAAAATTATATTTCTATCAAAATTTTAACTATGATTAATACAAAAATAAAAAATCTAAGTTCCAACATTTTTATAGGGCTAGCCAAGTGGTAAAGCTTGATGTCTCGGTCAAGTTCGATCAACATAATTCATCTAATCAAAGGTCGGGGTAGGATACAAGTGGCTCAATAAAGATAGTAAGTAACCAAATATAATGATATTTGATGATGGTCCGGGTAGAGCCGATATGCTGCACGGTAACCATAAGTCCGGACTCTTCACGGTGGTCAACTTATGCTACAGGGGTTCCATTGGTGGGCCCAAGGGTCAAGAAGAGGAGAGAGAGAGAGAAGGAATCAAGCAACGTGGTTTTTTTTTCCTCTTTTTTTTTCTGTTTTTTTCTCTTCTTTTTTCTTTTGGTTTCTTTAGCAAAAATAGGAGACGTCATGCCTGCCCTCTCGAGAACAAAGGCCTCATAGGCCCGGTCGAGGCTGTGGCCGGCAATGGTGTTGGCCACGATAGTGTAGCCGAGATCTTGCAACCAGCGATCCACGGTGGTGATTAGCGCACAAGAGGAAAATCAAAGAAAACAGTTAAAAAAAAAGAGAATTGATCTTGTCTTTGATTCAGCTCTAGGCCACTCACCAGCGGCCATGATTCTACTATGGAATGGAAGGTCATGAAGGAATCCAAGAGTTCCGCCAAAATAGCAAAGGCGGTGGTCGTCAAAAGAAAAATAAATTAGCTGAAAACAATGTTGAAGAAGGGGATATCTTACCAATCCAAATCCAACAACCTCACTATGGGATCCTAGCTCGCGGAGGCTCCACTATGAAGGATGAGATCAAGGAAGACAGTGGTGAAGTCCTACAGCTCCGGCATGGCATTAATGAGGGTGGTACTACAAGAAAAGGCGATGAAACCGCCGGTTAGAATTTGAGGAGGCGGCAAAATCTACCTCGATCAAGCCTAAGTTTAATTAGGCCACAAATAAAAGAGGGAGGTATTACATTCTTTCTTCCTAAAAAAAAATTATCATCAAAATTTCTTGCTTAAGTCTTCAAAAATTTAGAGTTAGTACCTCGAGTCATCTTCCGGTTTCCAAGTGGCTTCTTTTTTTCTTTATTAATAATATCTCCTCTAGTATATAATCCAATCCAAGCCTTTCATCATAAAACCTTTTGGATCAAATTATTATCCTAATCAACATAAAAATAATTCAAGCCACTATACTTCTACTATGCACTCTGCTTTAAAATAATTCAAGCCACTATACTTCTACTATGCACTCTGCTTTAAAATACAAATATTCTTTAGTCTCATTAATTAACTTTTAACCAAAATACTACTCTGTATTAAGACAACTTTTAGCGAAATGAACATAAATTAACATTCTAATGTCCCTAATGTCTATTCGTCTACACACATTCTGCGCCAAATTTTATCTTTTATGATTTATTCACTGATAATTTGTTACCATATTAATTGTCACATCTCCTAATCTAAAATCGTAAGCCAAGATAATGGTAATTGCCATATACTCATAGAAAACTCTCTCCACAAACATGCAAGATATCTCGTCACGATATCATAAAGTAAGCAGTAGAATAAATAATCAATTAAATCAGTTTGAAGTTCAAATAACTCATATCCAAACTTTATATATCATAAAATTTCAATAATATCTAATAGTCTTACATGAAACTTTAATAAAATTCTAATTTAGAATAAAGAGACTAAAATTCTGCTTCATATAATTTTCTATAAAAAGAACATATTTGATATTCTCTTTGAGACATAAAATACACTCACTATATATTTTGAGCTGCTATACAAACTGTATGCTTTCCTTGAACTTCTGAAATAGTTTATTTCGAGCTTATTGTCCTTTGAACACGATCTATCATATAAATTATTATATGCCACATATTTAGCTGTACTAGCCTTTTTGCATTTTTTTAAACCTTCATATATCTTTTAAAATTTTTATATCACTATATTTTTTTGTCATTATTTAAGCAAATCAGTTTTATCTTAGTTGCCCTTGTATCTCATTATTCTACCATTTCGGTTAACTAGCAATAAAACTATTCACTAAAAAGGTATAACAACTTACCCAAGAGAGTCAGAAGTAGCTTATTTGAGCTAAATAATTAGTATATTCTTCTATAAATCAGAGCCTTAGTACATCCCTCTTTACCACTCTTTGCTGCTCAGATTTAATTCCTCCTTTCCGTCTATTATTCTCTGTTTTCTATGATATTTCGTACCAACCAAACCCCTGGGTACCCCTTGGATTTGTAAAGAACTTGTGCAATCCAGGCGTTGGCCCCATCTATGCTCCTGAGATTGGTTATCAATTCAGATTCAGTTCTCCGTTATCAGATTTACCAACAGTGGATCCCAACCAAATATCCAAAAAAAGGGTTTACAGATTCTCAGTCTCTCCTTTAAATTTCAGACGTGACACAACCCGAAAGACACTAAATCCATGGTTTTTTTTTTGATCCACATTTTGTTAAATTAAATCATAAACCTCTAAATCAATTGCCGCTTGACACGCCAATGCTCATGGCCAATCTTCACTCCTAGTAACTAGTCAAAAGTTGCTTTCATATCATACACCATCGTCAACAGGAGGATTTAAGTGACATCCAATAACTTGGGACAAAAAGTATATTGGAGCCGCAACTTGGGAGGGCATCACTTTTGCGAGACATGTGCTTGGTGTTGGCATCGTGTATCTTGAGGAAGACTCGGCAACAATGATTGACTGAATATAGAAAGAGGATCGGTATGGGAGTGGGCATTTCTTCCTTTATGACATCCGCCAACTAGTGAGAGACTTGGACTCTTTTTAGACAGTTCATGTATTCCGAGAGGTGGATAGGATAGCAGACTGGACCGTCTCATTTGTAGCTCGGCATTCTGGAGTAGTCCTGTGGACTAGTGATGTAACTACTTCTCTATGTCTACGATATCTTCCTTTTCTTGATTCTAGTGGTTGTACTGACACACGAGCTGTTTGAGCTGCCATTGTATAAAAAATAAAAAAAAATAAAGAAAGATTCTACAACCTGGGATAACAGAAAAAGATTGATATATTACTGTCTCTGGGTCCTCGGAACCAACAAATGCCACAAGTGGGATTTCCGACATCCTCCAGCTGAAAGAGTTCCGTTTGGTGCCTAGAGACAAACAAGAAATTCTAATATATTACGTAGAGAAAACGGTGCTTGGTTTTGTTAGCTTAGTTAAGCAATCCAATGGAGGCAAAGATTAGTAGATTATCCAATTCTTAGATTGAAGATGTGAAAACCGAGATAGTTGGACAGTGGAGACATGACGATCCTCTCTTTAATTTGGCTTCAACTGGCGAGACCGACACACTAAAATGTTAAAGGAATTTAATAAAGGAAAGAGAACACCATTCAGTCCTATTGTAGATGCACGCTTGGATGCATAAAGTTGGTCAGAAATATAATTACCAAGAAGCAAACAGCTTTTTATAAAAGTTCTACTTCAGACAACTCTACTTCCAACAACTCTACTTCTAACAACTCTACTTCCAAAAGTTCTACTACCAATAGCTTCCCCAAACAGGCTCTTAAAGGATTAACTGCTTTTCTATAGCTGCATTGATCATTTGAAGATGAGCTATACAGCTACATTCAAGAGTAATTCTTTATTTTGTCTTTTGAATTAATAAATTACTTTATTCTATGCGTATAAAAAGTAGCGAGGGTTAGACTCCCTGCTCTGAAGGCTTACCTCCCTGCACCTAACAACATCAAAAGACTACCATGACCTCCTGCTTTGTATCTAATCATTATTTATTTCTTTGATCTATTGGTTGTTGAATTAAATTAAATATTTTAAACCTTTTTGAAAACTGCACCACATTTAATCTTCGCTTTTCTTTTTTTGATTTCTTTCATTCCCGCGCCCTTTATATAGGCCTAATGTCTATGTGCTGAATAAGCTTATTGGCGGCAGCAATTTGAAATTCAAATGATCTTCTTAATCAGCCGTAAAGGGATCCAAACTAAGTCAGACCCCTTGCGTCCATGTGCGGAATTTGCTGGCTCCTGCGGATTGATGACATATCTTCTTGTGCTCCTTTGATCCGGCAGCCTGTTACATCTTGGTCGCCTATGCTTCTGCTAACCTGGCCTCTATGGAAGAGTTCGTGGACTCCTCCATGGATTCTGCACACATTCCTTCCTTCTTTGACCCCTTGCTTGTGCTTAGATGCTTGCCACTTTCCCATCCGCATGCGATCGCGCATGGTTCGCGCGATTCGGCCGCATCAACGGTTTCCTTTCTTCTTTTGGCCAGATTTTGCTTCTTTTAGCCCGTGTCTGCTTCTTTTGACGTGCTTGTTACCTTTTGGGCGGCCCATGAGCCTATACAAAGGGCTCTAGGGATCATTTCAAATGCACAAAAAATTTCTCCTCCTTCTTGTTCTTATTCACTTCTCCTCATAATTTCAGTTATTTTTCTGAGTTTCTTTTGAGCTATCTACAAGCGTAAAAAACGTGCTTTTTTTTCTTCTCTGAAGGTGCACTGATGGGAAAAACGTAGTTCTGTCCTGGGTTATCGTATCTCTAGGAGATTTGTGTCAGCGGACTCGTACGTAGAGGGCATAAACTTTTCTAAGACAACGTGTTAGCGTGCTTCTATCCACAGGCCATCTTTTGTCATTTCTTTATTTTATTATTCTATTGTTAAGTAAATAATTTGCTAGTTTATCCTTCTTATTTACTGTTTATGAATATTAGAAACATTGAATTATTGATGTATCAATTATATTTGTGCATCTAGGCTAACATTGGTTAAAGGAATGTTTGCAACTAGATGCTTTTATGGTGAAGGCAAGAAACACACGACTTATTTAGAAAATCTTAGGACCAAAGTTGGTTTTGTTGTCCCGAAAACTCATGATATCGTGTGATGTTGTTTGATTTTTTTTTTAAAAAAAAAGAAAAAAAAAGACTATTTATTTCCCGTTAGAAGTAAGAAATGTTTAAAAAGATAAAGAACTCTTGATGTTGGACAAAGTCCAATCCAAAGTTTATAAAAAGTAGAGAAGACGACAGTTATCTAAAGATATCCAAACAAACGGCAACAAGGCATCAAGGGAGTCAAAAGCAGGCTTCAACATTCTTCTCAGAACATGTAGAAATCCAATCTTTGAACAGAAACAAAATACTATCAATAAGATACGAGAATGTTTAAGCCTTGTTAGATCTACCATACCTTATCCTACTTTTGATATTGAATATAACATATTAGCAAAATGTGTTAAATCTACCATATCAATTAGATAAGAACTTGCTACATAGCTCTGCGATTGAGGATGCTCTTCAGTTCTGGCCTGAACTACAGAAGTCTTGTCCCGTAATCACAGCTATCCATGTATTGTGTGATGGCCGTGATTTCATGAGCCCTACATAGCATGTGAGATAACGTTTCATATACTGCACAAAATTGGGCAATCATAGACATCATAGTACATGGACAGCCATGATTGCAGGATAGGATCTCTCTAATCCAAATCCCTGGTGAGGATCCAATCTCATACCATACTTGTCCATGGCTCCTTTATTTGTCCACTGGGGTTGGTGGGATCTAAACCAACCAGTTTAATGTGTTGCCACTGACGAGACATGCTAGCATTTGTTCCAGTCATAGAATCAATTATTTCAGTTGAATAATGCTTGCAGAATGGGATAAATCTACAATAACACAAATACTTGATATACACCATGCATGCCCATGCTTTGTAATATTAGAGCTGATTATCGGTCGGGCCTCGAGCCTAAATATAAATCTGGCCTGAGGGTGACCACGCCGGAAGGGAGCCGAGGGGACGCTGGCCGGGACGGAGAAAGAAGGCCACCTCCCGCGCTTCGAGGTACCTGCACACAGCCTTGGCCGGAGATTCCAGCGAAGGCCCTCCGATGGCTAAGTTAGCCAAGCTTTTGGAGAGGTTTCTGAGTAGGGGTGGCAAAATATGATCCGACCCGCCAATCCGACCCGTGTTCGACCCGCCATAAACAGGTTTGGGTTTGGCCTAAACAGGTTCAGGTCGTAAACAGGTCGACCCGTTTAACCTGTTTATTAATTGGGTCGGATACAGATTTTAGATGTCTGACCCGTTTAAACCGTTTAACCCGTTTAACTGTTGCCAGGTTAAATAGGTCTAAACGGGTTAAATAGGTTAAACAGGTCTAAACAGGTTAAACGGGTCTAAACAGGTCGGGTTGGGCAGGTTAAACAAGTTGGGTTGGGCAGGTTAAACAGGTCTAAACAGGTTAAACAGGTCACGTTGGGCAAACAGGTTAAACAGGTCGGGTCGGGTTGGATAAACAGGTTACCTGTTTATTAAACAGGTTAAACGGGTCGGGTCGGGTTACTTGTTTAATAAACAGGTCAGGTTCAGGTTGTAATTTCTGACCTGTTTAATAAACAGGTCAGGTTTAGATTTATGATTTTCTGACCCGACCTGCATGTGACCCGACCCGTTTATGACCCGATCCGACCCAATTGCCACCCCTATTTCTGAGTGGCTTAGATCGCCTCTTGTAGCTTAAAATAGCTTATAATGGCTTATGAAAAACTTACCGAAGGCATTTTCCTACCCCTTTTTATAGGGTGAGGGTCTCGGCCGTTTATCTGAAATTTCAAATCGATTCGTGATCAGCTGGCCATTAATTGGAGGCGGCATACAACATGGAGATTTATCCTGCGGGCGGAGAATTCGGGAGCTATCTTTCCGGATCTACTCTGAGGGTCCGCCACATCATTCCAAACGAAAGTGGTCAAGGGTGTTCTTAAATGCGTCATGTGCGCACTTACTCGGAGGCGTTAACTGATGGTATGCGAGGGGCAGTCATCAATGCCCTGCCCCCCGAGGCAGCCATCATAATGACCGGCCTTTAACACTGCCATCCAGAAAGATCTGCTGAGGGAGCTTCTGGGTCTGCCACGTGGCACGATTTGGCCGCTAAACCGCATGGGCATGGGATCCGCGGGATCTTTTACGGGATCAAGATTCACAGGGTCAAGGTCGGCTCGGCCTTGGGCGGAGTCTGAGGTCAACCTGGCCTCTAGCCGAGGTCGACTCAGCCTTCGGTGGAGTTTGAGGTCGGCCTGGCCTCTGGCTGAGGTCGGCTTGGCCTTTAGCAGGCTAAGGTCGGCCTGGCCTCTAGTTGAAGTCGGCTCGGCCTTTGGCAGGCTGAGGTTGGCTCGACCGAAATTGGGTGACTCTATGCCGGAGTAGGACGATCCATTTTGCCTCCCATCATTTGTCCCTCGACTTCCGAGTTCGAGTTGTTCTTTAGCTCGAGTGAAGGAACTAATAGAGTCGTCGATCGTCATGCAATACAGTCAAACATTTGTGAACATATAAGTGCCGAGTAGGGCGCACCTCTCGGGTTGTTTGAGCTAGTGGCTTTAGGCCGAGCTGCTGAGTTACGTCCCGTTCGATGCGACGTTTGCAGCAGAATTCGAACGGGACGTCGTTCATCGTATGAACGTGATTCGGATAGTAGAATTCAAAAAATTTTCTGGATCCAAATCCAGAAGATCTTTGAACTCATTAGGAAGGGAAGATTAGGATCTGAGGAGGGTTGATTAAGATTTATAAAACTGAAACAAAATCAGAAGTTATTAGATTTGAAAATCTCATCTTCAAAAATTCTGCAAGTGCAGAACACCGCAGCCTGATGATCTATTCTAGATTTTTGTTTGAGCCGCACAATTGTCCGGCCTCTACAGGTATCCACACGAGGATCTAATCATCTGAGAATGGGTCTTACCGGAGTGCTAGCTCCTTGCAAAGACCTCTCATGACTATCATAAGTTGGAATAAGAATCTGCAACTTACCTCCTTGATGAAGAACCTTTCTTCTTCAACCTTGCTCGCGATGGAGGAAGAGGAAGGAGGAACCTTGCACGTGGATCTTCCTTGCCTTGCTACCGTGGAAGAAGAGGAGGATGAAGACCCCTTGCTGCCGTGGAAAAGGAGGAAGAAAGAAGAGGAGGCATGGAGAGGAAGAGGAGAGAATTAATTCATAATGTCTCTTTTGCTACCCTTTTATAGATTGGGTTTAGGGCTTCTCCTAATCTTATTAGGAGTATGGGACTATAACCCACCCTTGGATTAATGCCAAGTGTCCAATCCTTGTGTTCATTGATGCATGACATGTGTCCACTTAATCAATTGATTAATTTTCTAATCACATTAGGATTCCTAATCTCATTAGGAGAATTAATTGATTTGGGAGCATGCATCCTATGACGCCATGTGGACTTAAAGTCTGCATAGTGTGAACATGACTTAAGTCATATTCATCCTACGACGATATGTGGTCTTTACAATTCGCATAGTGTGAACATGACTGAAGTTATAGTCATCCTACGACGACATGTGGTCTTTAAAATCTGCACAAACCTTGGTTTAATCAAATTGACCCAATCATGAACCCAAATCAATTTGGGTTGAACCTAATTTGATTTGGCTCATTAAATCAGCCCAATTGCAATCCAATGGCAATCAATTCCACTTAATTCTTCTTTCATTAACTTACTAACACTTAGTGGGTTAATTCAATCACCAATCATATTGATGATTGATTTCTATTGTGATTCCAAATCACAATTATGATAGTCTGACTATTTAAATCCTCTATGTGTGTGACTCCGTAGATTCTATTCTGACTGGTAGTGAGACATATTGAGATCTCCATCTCAATATCATTGAAACTCCTTTCAGTGGACTGAAACGATTTCAGTTTTACTCTCAGGGTTCACTGATCACCAAGTGAATGCCTTCGAGTCTCACAATCCATTAGTGACACCTAGCAGTATATGGTGGCAACCCAGTAGAATGGAATGTCTGAACCTCTAGGTGCAGTTAGCGTATGATACAGTCCCTCTATCATGGATCCCAACGTGACAGAGGTTATGGATATCTCGTCAAACTCCATTGTCCGTCATATGTCAAATTTATACGACTTCCAGTTCGAGATATGAAAAACTCTTTTTCCAAAATACCTGGCCAGAAATTTATCGAACTCAGTCTCATAAATCACATAGGATCACTCCTAATCTATCAAGGTCGATAGATCCTATCTAGATGCAACTTTATTCCAAAATGAACCTACTGTAGCCAATCCGCACTACAAGGATCCGAATGGCTAGGGCCCAAGTTGACATGCTCGTCAAACTACAGCAACCTCATAGTGAATAGCTGAGGCATCGCAGGTCAAAGGACCAGTCATACAACTGCAGCATAAGTAGTCACTGACGAGTGGATAGACATTCATATGACTACTATCTTTGGTCACGCTCAGTACTTTATTCTCTAACAAGTACTTGCATAATCACTCCAGTGTCTCTATACCGTGGACTCGAGACTCGTCCATCTGACTAAGTGATCTATGCACTAATCTCAGCGGATCGATCACCGTCCCTCGTGATGGATCCATCGATCAGGAGCATTTAGAAATTAATCCCTAATGACACATGCCTCAAATTCTCAACTCCTTTGAGAATATGTGTCATCATCTATTAATTTCTTGGACGATTCATGGACACATACAAAACATGAATGAAAAACAAATTGCCCAATCTTATTTATTAATAAGAGTCAAATTACAAATTTGTGCCCCAGATTACAAATATACGTCAGCCATGTTGGCTTCTAGGGCATACTTCTAACAATCTCCCACTTGCACTAAAGCCAATCAGACATGTATTTAAGTCCCATTTTTTCAAGATGGACTTCTAATTTTTTCTGACTCAGCTGCTTAGTGAATGGGTCTACCACATTATCAGTGGAGTCTACTCTCTGCACCTCTACATACTTCTTTTCAAGGTAGTCGTGAATTAGATGAAATCGCTGCTCTATGTGCTTGAACTTCTGGTGAGACCTCGGCTCCTTAGCTAGTGCTATGGCATCGTTGTTGTCGCAGAAAAGGATTATGGCATCTGATGACATGACTCCAAGCTCTTCGACAAACTTCTTGTACCAGAACACTTCCTTCGCAGCATCTGATGCAGCAATGTACTCTGCTTCCATGGTAGAATCTGCAATAATCGGTTGCTTGGAACTCTTCCAATTTACTGATCCTCCATCGCATAAGAATACATATCCTGATGTAGACTTTCTATCATCAGGGTTAGTCATGAAGTCTGAATCAGTATATCCTTCTACCTTTAACTCTGTGCCTCCCCCAAAGACCAAAAATATATCCTTAGTCCTTCTCAAGTACTTAAGGATATTTTTCACAGCTATCCAGTGCTCTTCGCCTAGATTCGACTGATATCTGCTCGTGACACTCACAGCATGTGTTATATCAGGTCGAGTACATAGCATGGCATACATGAGGCTCCCTATTGCCGATGCATAAGGGATCCTACTTATGCGCTAAATCTCTTCAGATGTTTTGGGACACATCTTCTTGGAGAGATTTATCCTATACCTTAGGGGTAACAATCCCCTTTTAGAGTTTTCCATGCTGAACCTCTTCAGCACTTCCTCTATGTACATTTTCTGTAATAGGCCAAGCATCCTCTTAGATCTATCTCTATAGACCTTAATTTCCAAAATATAAGATACTTCACCTAGGTCTTTCATGAAAAACTTCTTAGACAGCCATAACTTGACCGATGTGAGCATGGGAATATCATTTCCAATTAGGAGTATATCATCCACGTACAATACAAGGAATACTATAGCCCTCCCACTGACTTTTTGTACACACATGGTTCCTCTTTGTTTTTGATGAAAACAAACGATTTGATCACATCATTGAAACGAGTGTTCCAACTCCGAGATGCTTGCTTTAGTCCATAAATGGATCTTTGCAGCTTGCAGACCTTGTGATCACCATCACTGGAAGTGAAACCCTAAGGCTGTTTCATATAGATATCTTCCTCAAGATATCCATTAAGGAATGCAGTTTTCACATCCATTTGCCATATCTCATAATCATGATAAGCTGTAATAGCAAGCAACGTTCGAATGGACTTCAGCATGGCTACTGGTAAAAAGGTATCCTGATAGTCAATGCCTTCACACTGGCTATAACCTTTTGCCACCAACCTTGCCTTATAGGTCTCTACCTTGCCATCCGAACCTATTTTTCTTTTGTAGATCCATTTACACCCAATAGGTACAATACCTTCAGGTGGATCTACTAAGGTCTATACTTGGTTGGAATGCATGGAGTCTATTTCTGACTTCATTGCATCCATCCATTTTTCGGAGTCGATGTCTAACATCGCTTCATTGTAGGTCTTGGGATCATTTCTATGATCCCTTTCTCTCATGAGGAACTTTTCCTCTATGTCCTCTGTAAGCATACCTAAGTATCTTTCAGGAGGATGGGAGATCCTACTGGATCTACGTGTTGGGAACCCGCCCATGCCGCTGATATTTCAAAAAAATTCAGATGGCAGCGGAATCGGCATAAGCGGGATCGACGTTCATCGCATGAACGTTGTTTCATGAATCGTTCGTAGTTAGATAAGAATTAAAACTTTTTAAACCTTTAGGAAGATCAGATCTTCACCTTGTGCGGGTAGATGATCACCGCAAACTGAAGTTCGTGGTCTAGGATGAAGGTTCGCTTGAAACCGTTCAAGTGTCCGGCCTCTACGGGTATCCACACGAAGCAGTGATCCGATCAAAGCTCTCTTGTCTTCCCGGGGTGCTAGCTCCCTTGCAAAGACTTCTTTTGATGGCTGATTTCCTCTCTTTCAATCAACCCTTGATTGTGCTTGAGAGGAGGAAGAAGAAGGATGAAGAAGAGGAAGAAGAAGAATCCCCACGCAGCCTTCTTTCTTTTCCCTGCGTTGGAAGGAAGAAGGGAGGAAGAGGATGCCGCCAACACCTTTGGCTTTTATCTTCCTTGTTTGCGGCTGAACCAAGAGGAGAGGAGAGGGAGGCGTACGGCAAGGAGGAAGAGGACTTCTTCTATGCCCTAGGTGCCGCCCACAAGTCCCTTTTTATAGACATGTGGAGCTCCTAACATTTAGGAGTTCTTGATGTCTTTCCTAAGAGGGGGCGCCGTCTCTTCTCCCTTCTCCACGTGGAAAGGGGAGGGGCTTATCCCCTTCCTCATGGTAAACCCTAATCCATATTAGGTAGGGATTGGAATGCCCCAATGTGGTCAAGCCCTAATCCAATTAGGCTTAGCCCAAGGGTGAAATTGCCAATCTAGGTAAGTCCTAATCCAATTAGAACTTAAATCAATTTTGACTCAATTGAACTCTTCAATCCTAATCCAATTAGGAGTCTTATTGATTCATTAGATTAATAATTAATTGTGACTTAAGAAACCCTAATCCAAATTAGGACATATATAATTTTAGTCCTAATCCAATTAGGACTCTATTTGAATCCGAAGTCCTAATCCGATTAGGACTCTAGGAATCCTACTCCAAGTAGGAATCCAATTTTGATTCAAAACTCCTAATCTCATTAGGATTGCAGGAATCCTATTCCAAGTAGAAATCCCAGTCCTACTCCAACTAGGATTCCCAGTCCTAATCCAATTAGGACTCTAGGAATCCTACTCGAAGTAGGACTCTTATTTCAAGTCCAATTAATTAATTCCCTTTGTTCCTTCTTCAACTGAATAACAATCGAATTGATTACTTGTGATTCATAATCACTTTTCAACCATCGGATCGGTCAATACTTCTAGTGTGTGTGACCCTATAGGTTCTACTCTGACTGGTAGTGAGATATATTGTGATCTCTATCACTATATCATTGAAAACTCCTTTCAATGGGTTGGAACGATTCCAACTCAACTCATTAGGGTTTATCGATCATCGAGATAATCCCTGTGAGTCCCACCATCCACCAGTGACACCTAGCAGCATGTAGTGGCTACCCAGTAGAATAGAAAGATGAACCTCTAGGTGCAGTTAACGTGTGATACAGTCCTACTATCGTGGATCCCTACAGGACGGAGGTCATGGACAATTCGTCAAACCCCATCGTCTGTCATATGTCAAGATTTATTCGACTCGAGTTCGATAGTGAAAAACTCTTTCTCCACTTTATATTACTGCCCTGGCCAAGGTCTTAGAACTCAGTCTAACAAATCACATAGGATCACTCCTCTTCTATCAAGGTCGATAGATTCCTTGTAGGTGCATACCCTACTCCTACAGTGAACCTACTGCAGCCAATCTACACTGCATGGACCCATATGGCTAGAGACCATGTATGTGTGCAGTCAAACTACAATAACCTCACTGTGAGTAGCCGAAGCACCGCAGGTCAAAGGACCAGTCACACTACTGCAACATCAAGCAAGTCACTGACGAGTGGATAGACATCCAAGTGACTTCTTGTCTTGGTCACGCTTAGTACCCTTGTTCTCTAACAAGCACCTGCACTATCACTTCAGTGTCCCTACACTGTGGACTCAAGTCTCGTCCATCCAGAAGAAAAGTGATCTGTGCACTGATCGGATCGATCACCGTCCTCGTGATGATCCATTGATCAGGAGCATTTAGAAATTAATCACCAATGATACATGGCTCAAATTCTCAACTCTTGAGAATATGTATCATCATCTTATTAATTTCTTGGATGATTCATAGACACATAAATAATATGAATGAAAAGATGCCCTTTTATTTATTCAATAATAAATAGTCAAGTACAAAATTATGTCCCTAGAATTAACAATGTGTCAGCCAGATTGGCTTCTAGGGCATACATCTAACACTACGAAGTGGACAAGGTTCTTCATGTATTGGCTCAATGTGAATAGGTTCACTAGGCTCAATTGCTCGTTGCTCTTGAGAGACTTTCTCTTCGAGCTCAATTTTTCTCCCACTGCCTCTATCAAGGATAAACTGTTTTTCCAAGAAGATGGCATGTCGGCTCACAAACACTTTATGGTCTTCTGAGATGTAAAAATTATATCCTAATGACTCTTTAGGATATCCAATGTAACGAGCACCAATTGTCCTAGCCTCTAACTTGTCTGCCTGTTGTCGTTTGACTTGGGCCGGACATCCCCAAATCTTGAGATAACCAAGATTTGGTTTCTTACCATGCCATATCTCATACGGTGTGGTAGGAACGGACTTAGAGAGAACTTTATTCAATATGTAGATAGCTGTAAGTAGGGCATCTTCCTACAAGAATAAGGGTAAGTCAGTGAAGCTCATCATGGACCTGACCATATCCAATAGAGTCCGATTCCTCCTTTCTGACACTCCGTTGAGTTGAGGTGTTCCAAGAGGTGTCCATTGTAAAACTATACCATTTTGTTTGAGATAATCGTAAAACTCTCCACTAAGGTATTCTCCTCCTCGATCTGAGCGAAGAACCTTAATGAGTTTTCCTGTCTGTTTTACTACTTCAAATCTGAATTCTTTGAACCTTTCAAATGCTTTAGATTTATATCTTATAAGATAGACATAACCATACCGTGAGAAATCATCGGTAAAAATAATAAAGTAGAAAAATTAACTCCTAGCCTGAACATCGAATGGGCCATACACATCAGTGTGTACTAGGGCAAGTATTTCAGTGGATCTCTCCTTGTGTCCTACAAAGAGTAATTTGACCATTTTTCCTTGAAGGCAGGATTCATAAATCGGATATGACTCAGAAGTCAATGAACTTGAAAGCCTATGTTTCTCCAATTTGTTAATTCTATCTTCTTCTATATGACCAAGTCTGAGGTGCCATAAATGCTTTTGATTTATCTCATCTCTAGATCTTTTCGATCCTATGGTACTCACTGTATGCTCAGATACGTTCACAGATACATCCATATGTAAGTGATAGAGACCGTCAATCATAAAACCACGTCCAAACAGTCTATTTCGCAAATAAATGGAAACGTAGTCTTTATTGAAATTGAATTCATAATGTTCCTATGCTAGACAAGATACAGAAATCAGATTTCTGCTAGCACTAGGTATAAAATAACAATCTCTAAGTATCAAACTAAATTCTGACGGTAAATGCAAAGGGAATGTGCCCACAGCAACGGCAGCAACTCTTGCTCCATTGCCAACTCGTAGGGTTACCGCACCTTCCGTAAGCCTTCTACTTTTCTTTAGACCCTGCATGGTAGTGCGCAAGTGAACACTAGAACCAGAGTCTATAACCCAACTGGAAATAGAAGAAACCGTTAGATTAGTTTCAATAATGAGCATATTAGACATACCTTCAGAAGGCATGTCACTCTTCTTGCTCTTTATGTTTCCCATGTAGATAGGACAGTTCCTCTTCCAATGGCCGTCTTCATTGCAGTGGAAACATTTTCCTTTGGGTTCGGCCTTCTTCTTAGGAACTTCCTTCTTCGGCTTTTTCTCGGTCTTCTGCTTCTTCGCTGGCTTCATCTTCTTCCCAGTAGACTTTCTCTTGGAAGTAGAAGCTAGCTCAGCAGCGAGAACTGTGTCCCTTGAACCTTTCAAGGCTCCCTTAGTTGTCACCAACATATTCAACAATTCAAGTTTGGTGCATTCAATTTTATTCATATGGTAGTTTGCAATAAACTGCCCATATGAACATGGCTACGATTGTAGGATCAAATCCGTTTGCAAATCCTTGTGCATGGTCATGCCAAGCTTCTCAAGCTCCTCAAGATCCTTGATCATGGTCAAACCATGTTCATGGACTGACTGCCCATTGCGCATCTTGGCTTTGAAGAGCCGCTTGGACACTTCAAACCTTGCTGCGCGACTCTGTTCACCATACAACTCTTGTAGGTGATCAAGTATGTCCTTAGCAGTCTTCATGCTCTCATGCTGGCATTGTAATTCGTTGGACATGGATGCCAAAATGTAGCACCTAACCTTATTGTCGTCATCCAACCATTTTGCATGCGTCTCACGCTGCTCATTGGTTGCACGGGTTGGTAACACCGGGAGTTCATGGTCAAGAACATAAGCTATCTTTTCACAACTCAAGACAATCTTCAAGTTGCAGAGCCAATCTTTATAGTTTGGTCCAGTCAACCTATTGTTATCTAGAATTCGAACTATCGGGTTGGAAGCTATTGACATCTGCAGAGAGTAAAGATTCTAATTAGAAATTTGTATTTGATATTAATTTGTTTTAGAGACTTTTAAAAAAAAATTGGATCAAATCCTCCCATTATTTCTCGGATCTCTCACACTCCCCTGGTAAAGATACGGAAACCTGCGACTTAAGGTTTCGAGTGGGGTGCTGCGGTCCCACCAATTTACATGTCACCTCACTTAACAGTTATTGAAGACACATAGACGATGAGTGTACAACTCTTGTACAATATTTCGTAAGCATATTGAGCTAACCTAGTCTCCAAGTCATAAGGACCTCACCTAACAGTTATTGGACCCGTTCCTTGGTTAAGTCAGACCCACCGTATATCCCGCGAAAATAAAGCTGTGATTGGATCCTCACCTAACAGTTATTGGAGCCCAACCCCACCTTTACCCCATGATAAGTGCTAAATAATGCATAAATTAATATCTTATTCATAGCACTTATCATTATTTTAATTCACATATTTTGTAAATTTAACTAAAAAATGTGTTACCTTCATCATTGCATTTTAATAAATTATTAAAGGTAATTCGTGTTTTATTTATTTATTTACTGATTGAGTCTAATGTATGCAGATCAAGTTAAACTCAATTGGGATGATCCCTGAACCCAATTCGCATACACCCTACGATTCAAATCCTCTCAGATTTTCGATCAACCGTTCATCCCAACTCTATTGTTTCTTTTACATCCAATTGAGCTCGGCTTTTCATTCATGTTCTAACATTTTGTCCCAAAACCTCCCACGTTGCATTGTTTAAGCCCGTATCACGTTCATTAGACTTTATCCCGGTTGAAACCAGCCATTCCACGTCATCATGCAAATCCCCTTCAAAACCATCTCCCAACCAATTGGAGTTGGCCCACGTCCTTTCGAGATGACCCAATCTCCTTTCTCAACGCATTAACCAAGTCCCGTTTCTTCCGCATCCCACGTCCATGAGCCACTTCTTCCGGTTTCCTCCCATTCACGAATGCATCTCAGCCGGATCAACTCCATCCAGCAGCATCCGAGCCTTCTCCGCATCTACTTCTCTTCCGCGTTGAAGAAGCGTGGGTTTCTTCCTCTCATCCCCAGCATCCACGTAAGCTCTAAATCCCAGCTCGTATCCAGCCTCACGTCCATGTTGATCCGATCTTCATCTCAGCCGTGAACAGCACCCCAACGTCTTTCGGATCATCATCATCCAAGCATTCCCTTCCGCATTGTTCTCTCAGCAAAACAATATCATCCCAGCTCCCGTATCCCGTGAACAAAACCAATCGAACAACCCAAACTTCCCAGCATCAAAGGATCAAGTCTTCTCAGCCGTAAGCTTCATCCACATCATTCCCTGCCTCAAAATAGAACTCCTCCTCTGGATGAGATCAAATCCCAGCTCACAGCTCTTCACTTCTTCCCAACCAAATCCAAACACATTCTCCCCTGCTTCGGAACAGAGTATCATCTTTATCCTCTTCCGAATCAAGCCAAGCGTATCCCGTGATCCTCTTCTTCCGACTTCTTCTCAGCTCACGAATCCAGCCTTGCATCCATATCCCCTGTTCTGGATCAACCTCATCCGCAAGCCATTCCGCATTTCAGCAGCGTCTGAATCATCCGGATTGCAGCCCAGCAATTTTTCCATGATGCTGTTCGCTTCCTCTGTACATCTCAGCATGATCATCCTTATCCCATCTTCTTCCGCTAGTTCCCAAGCGTCATCCCGTTCGTGATGAGCATCCAGGATCCATGGGATACGTCCCAGACGTCTGTTCATAGCATCCCGAGCATCACGGACAACCCTCCATCCACGACGAGTTCCAACTCTTCATCCAGCACGCGTCCTCTCTGCCTTATCCCATCTGTATCCCCTGTTCCGAGTTTTTCTCTGCGGCCGGATGAGAGCAAGCAGTCGTCTTCCACGCAATCAAAAATCCCAGCTTATCTTCCCAACGGCAGATCAGCTCAATCAACCTTATCCTCCCACCCAGGTGAAGGCTATAAAAGGAGGGAGCTTCACCGGGAGAGAGCAAGCTTGGAGAGGCCGACTTCCCAAAGAAATAGTGATAAGTGCTTAACAATTTATAATTTAGTTATCTTTTCGTAGCACTTATCAATGTTCTTAAACTGATAAATACTTATTTTACCATGAAATTGAATAATCATTGAAATAAATTTAAATTATGGTAAGAAGTAAATAATTCTTTTCTTAAACCAGACTCTGAACTTATCTCTCTCTTGGTTGCGATCTTTCATGAAAACTACAGAAAAACATATAAGGAGGAGATTGTGTTGACCCGGTTCGGTAACCTGATGGAGTTGTAATCAAGCTAAGGTTATAATTAAATGGGCTTTGGTCCTGATAAGATTAAAAGTTATAATTAATTTTGTATGGGGAAAAGGTTTAATTAATCCTTTTTATTACGTCACGGGTCTGTTTTTAGTCTTGGTTATTTTATCTGATCGAGTTTGGTCGGAAGCAGTTTAGCAAGAATTAAATTTAAATGACATTGGGCTCGAGAACAAGTTCAAGCAAATCAACGATCATAACCCACCTCAAATCCAAAGCCAATTCCCAAACCAATCCCATTCCTTTCCCGCGACCACTATCCAAGCAATCCAACGGTTCTGAAACTCCCGTCTCCGTATCACCGAATCACGTTTCCAAACTAAGCAAAATAGAGGAAACCCTTGTTTTAAATTCATATATGCCTATTTTCACGTCAAAATAAAGCAAGAAAAACAACTTTTCCCAAAATTACTGAAAATACTGTTCATATGAATAGTGTTCCGTGAAAACACTGTTCAAATGAATAGTGTTACGAAGACCAAAACCCATCTCACTATTCATCTTCTTCCTCCCGTAATCATCACGGCCGTTTGTCTTCATCCAGGATCCAGCTCCTCCGCCATCAGCTCATTCCAGCGCATCCCCTCCTCCCCCAAACTTCCAAAACAGGCAGCGATCCGTTGCGAAGCAAGGGAAAGATCTCTTCTCCCAGCATATCACGCGGTGAACCAGCCCACCGTCCGTGCATCCAGCCATTTTCCAGATCCTCCCAGATCTCCTCTTATCCCACGGTGCAGCCAGCGAATCAGGCGTTCGTCCGAAGCGTCTTCAACGCGTCCATGGCACGATTCAAGGCTGCAGCACATCTCCGGCCATCCTTCCATTTCGAACACAGCCGCGGCGTCCCAGATTTCAGATCCCTGTAATCATCGTGACCAGATCAGCAGAGATCGTGCCGGCATGCCTCACAGCTTCCGCGATCACCGTGCGTACCATCTAACAACGTCTCCAGCCAGCCGGACGACTCCCGCATCAGGCATCCGCCTGCATCCCCGCCTCCTCACAGCTGCCATTCCGAGCGAGATCCAAGATTCAGTGCGTCCAGCTCCTTCTCTTCCATCCCCACGCCTAAAATCGGGGAAGATATGATTTTATTCCATGCTGAACCGGCGCCCGGGGAGATTAAAAGGGGGAGAGCTCGGTTCAAGGAAGGGGGGCAGGCGACGGTTTGAATAATAGAGGAGGAGGCTCTGTCCGGGTGGAAGAAAAGTGAAAGAAGAAAAAGAAATAAAAAAAAAAGGAAGGGAGGGGAAAGAGAATATTTTGGGATATTTTGGGAATAATGGGCGCTGAAGATTTTGACACGAAGATGCGAGGTCGTCCGGAAGCCATGAGCAGCTAAACCTCGGTTTAGGGGTCCGATGAAGCCATAGAGGAGTATTCGTTTCATTTTTATTAATTTGAGTTTGTATTGTAAGATTGTTGCATGATGAAGAATTTATCAATTGATCTTTATGATTTATCCAATTTATGTGAATCATTTATCTTGCATAAAATATTTTACATAGATTGATCTATTTCATCGAATCCAACACCTGTGGTTTGGAGGAGATATTCATGTGACATCGATTTCATGTTTAATGATTTAATGATCAGATGCATCATGCTAGGTTAGACAGGTCATGCTTATCGTTAGAGTAAATGGTTTATGCTAGACTTAGATGATTCATGCTGGAAATTAGTTATAATTTTCTTTTATGATTGCTTTGGCTTGTAGTCGGAAGCAATCAAGTCTTAAATACAACTCAATCATTGAAAGCGTCACGAATATAAATCTATCGGTGGATTCTAGCCCTAAACACCTCCCTCCATAGATAATTCATACTATTACATCCATATTAATTCTTAGTTTTTATCATTTACTCTAGCTTATACCCTTTGAAGTATTTCTAAAGAAAAATAACTTATTCTTCAATCCCTGTGGACCGACACCCGTAATCACTATCCTACAGGATACGTGCTATTGCGTGGTTTATTTTTGAAATTAAAAGAACCGATCAATTTTTGGCGCCGTTGCCGGGGATTGCTAGCATAGTTATTTTTCTTTTCATTAAAAAAAATATTTTTTTTAAAAATATATATATATATCTAAAATAAAAATATTTTTTATTGTTGTTACTTTTTTATCTCCTTTTTCTCTCCACTAAATTTTAATTTTTCTTTTTATATTATTTGATCAGGAATCGAGAAAAAAATCTGGGATGATCCAAAAGAGAACTGCCGGAAAAGGAATGCTGTAGAGGTTTGCCTAAAAAATTTTTAAATTGCTGGAAAAATTCCCTTTGGTAACCTCTAAACCTTTCTTGTTTAAATTTATTATTAGATTGAAATTTTGTGGTGATTGTTTGATTTTAATTTCAGCAAAAGTGTGAATGCATGCTTGATACACATACACAAATTAATCTGCACATAGTAAGGGCAATCACCCCAACAAGATAAGAGCCGGATTTCATCACCGGACTCTTGCCCAACTTAGATGAACTCAATCTCACATAGTGTCATTTTAATTAAAATCAATTAGACGTTGGCCCCTAGGGACATTCGAGCTCAATAGGACGAAGATCACCGAAAGTTGCACCAATTTCGCTCTGTGGCTTAGTTGATGTCTAGGCAAGCTTTGTCCCTATAAGGGAGACAGCTCATCTGTTCAAGGCAAGTGGGTTTTAAGTGGGACCTTTGCGAACGCATCGTGACCCCTCCACTTACCTGGGAGCTTACCTGGTCAACTCGGTTCATTAGACCGGATTGGAGGCTTAGGTGCCCTCTTCAAACCAGTTAGGAGCTGTCTAGTAATTTTAGGACAAATATAAGGATTTATGTATTTTTCTTTTATTGCATGCTTGATTGATTAAGTACTAGTGTATGTAAGGAAGTCGTTCTAGAGTACGTGACCTATTACCTTTTGACCCTGAAATAGAACGGACCCTTAGAAATATTCGAGCTGAGATCAGAACAATAGACTCATCCCCACCTCTTGAGATGGCTGAAGAACAACCCAAACTCCTGAGGGAGTACTTTACTCCCACCATTTACAGTTTCCCATCTTGTATTCGATTACCTGAAGTAGCAGCTGTACAATACGAAATAAAGTCTAGTGTGATCCAAATGCTCCCATCTTTTTATGGGCTCACCAATGAAGATCCATATAAATACTTAGATGAATTCCTTGAGATTTGCACCACTGTCAAGATTCAGAACTTCACTGATGATGCTCTGAAACTTAGATTATTCCCCTTCTTCCTTAAAGATAGAGCCAAGCAATGGCTGAATTCTTTAGAAGCCAATTCGATTCGTTCTTGGGATCAAATGCAACAAGAATTTCTTAAAAAATACTTTCCCATAGGAAGAACGAACCAGTTTAGATGTGCCATTACAAGTTTCTCCCAAACTGAGGGAGAAGAATTTCATGAAACTTGGGAGAGATTTCGGAACCTAATTCGTAAATACCCTTATCATCAAATACCTAAGTGGCAGCTAGTGCAATGTTTCTATGACAGATTGACTGAACGAAACCATCAGATGATCGATGCTGCATGCGGGGGGACATTCATGCTTCAAAATGAGCATGAAGCATGGCAATTATTTAAAAATCTAAATGAAAACTTCCTCCACCATGCTTCCTGTTCTCGTCAAGCACCCCTGAGTTCTCAAAGAAAAGGAGCCATTTGTGAAATAAGTCATTCTATGGACCTGTCTAGCAAGGTAGATGCATTGTCCCATAAGATTGACCAACTGATGACAGGTGGGCATTACATGAACTCTTTCCAAGCACAAGTGTGTACTATCTGTTCTAGCCCATCCCACCCTATTCATGAGTGCCCTTCAGCGCCCCAATTCTCCGAACTCATGCAAGAACACATCAATGCTACTCAAACACAGCCTAGACCGGTTAATGACCCATTTTCCAATACATATATCCCGAGATGGCGAAATCATCCAAACTTTTATTGGAAGTAGCAAGCTTCGAATACAGCTCAACCCTATTCCCAAAATTTTCAAAATCCTCATAATTTTCAAACCCTACAAAATATTCATCCCTACCGTCCCTCGATTCAATTTCAACACACTCCTCCTCCACCCCAAAGAAACACAGCTTTTGAGGAGAAAGTGTTGAACGCCCTTCAAGGTTTGGAAACCATTACACAATTGGTGCACTCTCACATGCAATCCATCGCCAAGCTAGAATCCCAAATGGGGCAACTAGATAATGCACTGAACAAGCGAGAGGAAGGAAAACTTCCAAGCCAACCATTAAGTAATCCTAAGGGACAATACATGGCTCAAGAAAATCAACTAAATACAATTCATCATGAACAAGCCAATGCTTTGACTACCCTAAGGAGTGGACAACCCTAAGGAGTGGACGTGTAGTAGACAATAAGATTGGGGAAGATAACAATAAGGAAGATGAAGAAGAGGATAGACATGTGTCAAATAAAAATCTAAAATCTTCTTCTTCTTCAGCTAGTCCACCTTCTGCCAAAACTCACATCCCAAAGGCCCCATTTCATGAAGCTCTTAATTCACCCTCTCCCTTTGACAGAAAGGGAACTTCACTAGAGGAAATAATGGAGGTTTTCAAACAAGTGAAAATCAACCTTCCGCTTCTTGATGCTATTAAACAAGTTCCCTCCTATGCTAAATTTCTCAAAGACCTTTGTACCCAAAAGCAAAAATCTAGGACACATGTGCTAGAAAGGTCTTCCTAACTGAGCAAGTGAGTTCTATTCTCCAACACAACACCCCTCCGAAATTCAAAGATCCTGGTGCTCCCACCATCTCCTGTATCTTAGGAAATAATTTCATTGATCGAGCACTCTTAGATCTAGGGGCAAGTGTCAACCTTTTACCTTATTCAGTTTATGAGAAATTTGGGTTAGGTGAGTTAAAACCAACCTCGGTATTCCTTCAATTGGCTGATCGATCTGTAAAAACACCACGTGGGATAATTGAAGATGTTCTTGTCAAGGTAGATAAATTCTATTTTCCAGTAGATTTTATTGTCCTTGATATGGAACATGAATCTAATCCTTAGAAACAAATCCCCGTGATCCTTGGGCGGCCCTTTTTAGCAACAGCCAATGCGTGCATCAATTGTAGAACGGGGGTAATGAACATATCATTTGGGAACATGAAGGTAAAATTAAATGTGTTCAATGCGGCCGACCAACCCGCGAGGAAAGTTGAGTGTTTTATAATAGACAAAATAGATAACCTCATTAAAGGAGATGCAAAAACTACCTCACTGTGTCTGGCTGAAGACAATAAACTTAGCGCTTGTTGGAAGGCAACCCAATTCCCTTAGATTTCTTTAACATTGAGGACAATGTTAGGTTTAGGTTTGGGGGTATTCATCTTGATTTTCATCCAAAAAAAAGAAAAAAAGAAAAAAAGAAAAAAAGAAAAAAATGTGTTCATTTTCATTTTTATAAAATAATAAATAACAATAATAGTAATACATTTTAAAATAAAAAAAAGTTTTTGTTTTTAAAAACCTAATTTCTATACATTTATGCGAGAATGATAAATACACAAGGTATATAAAATCTAAAAAGCCCAATGACTAGTCGGAAGTAATACAAATTTAAGTTCTTTTTATTAAGTCTCTCTTAGGGAGTTGTAAGCTAATTAATACTTCAGAATTTCACTACACACTGGCCGACCCTTCTAAGGTCTAAGCTCGACAATATGTTGATAGTATAGTAGCAACCTTGAACCCTGATGAATCATACTTATCTAATTCAAAAAAAAAATCATCAATAAAAATGGATTTAGTCACGAACATCGAAAAGGGCTACCTATTGTCAAAGATCAAGTGGGCTTGTGATGAGGACTCCGAGCATAAGTCCGTAGGGGAGTCTTGATGCCCGACACCTTATGCCAACTGGTGTGAGAGTTGTCGACTGATTGCTCGTTACACGGAGAAATCACCACAAGAGTAAAAGTACACAATTTATACATCTTTCAAAAAAAAAAGTAAAAAAAGAAGTTCTGTATTGACCTTGAAAAAGACAATAGTGTGAAAGCCGTCATTGTAGAAATTTGAGTAAACTGGAATATTACAGATAAAGCCCGTGAGGTACTAAAGTAAACATCCACAACTCTCGAAATCCTGCAGATAAGATGATTTTGAATCAGTGAGCAGGTCCTTTCGACCAATCCTTGGAAACTACTAGTATTAACAATATTTTGGAGATCCGAACCCTTAGCTTGTGTACGGTCCAGATTTCACCGAGCACTCCAGTATAAATAAGTCTTACAACTCCCTAACGGAGACTTAATGACCTCAACTTGAATTGCATTTTGACCTAGGATTTGGGCTGACTTAGTAAATAAAACCGTGTGTGCTTTAAAATTCTTATCATTTATGTATCTTAAATTAGATTTTAATAAAAAAAAGAGAGTTTTGAAATTCTTAGCTAGTATGCATTTGGAATTTGATTTTCACTTCATAGATTAATCGATCTAAAAATAATAATAATAATAATAATAATAAATTAATAAAAATAAAAAGAATAAAAAATAAAAAATATATAATAATAATAATAATAATAAATAATTTATTTTAAGATTGAAGTTTGTGGGTATCTTCACTGGAAACCCTCACGAGACTATAACTCGTCCACTAGTGGTAACCTAGGGGGTTTAAAGCCTTGTTGCATATGGTAAATGCAGTCGCGATGCCTGCGAAAGTGAGTTAGAGTTTTCTTTTGTAATTTTATTTTGCTCGAGGACTAGCAAAACATAGGTTTGGGGGTGTGATAACTGCTTAACAATTTATAATTTAGTTATCTTTTCGTAGCACTTATCAATGTTCTTAAACTGATAAATACTTATTTTACCATGAAATTGAATAATCATTGAAATAAATTTAAATTATGGTAAGAAGTAAATAATTCTTTTCTTAAACCAGACTCTGAACTTATCTCTCTCTTGGTTGCGATCTTTCATGAAAACTACAGAAAAACATATAAGGAGGAGATTGTGTTGATCCGGTTCGGTAACCTGATGGAGTTGTAATCAAGCTAAGGTTATAATTAAATAGGCTTTGGTCCTGATTAGATTAAAAGTTATAATTAATTTTGTATGGGAAAAAGGTTTAATTAACCCTTTTTATTACGTCACGGGTTTGTTTTTAGTCTTGGTTATTTTATCTGATTGAGTTTGGTCTGAAGCAGTTTAGCAAGAATTAAATTTTAAATGACATTGGGCTCCAGAACAAGTTCAAGCAAATCAACGATCATAATCCACCTCAAATCCAAAGCCAATTCCCAAACCAATCCCATTCCTTTCCCGCGACCACTATCCAAGCAATCCAACGGTTCTGAAACTCCCGTCTCCGCATCACGTTTCCAAACTAAGCAAAATAGAGGAAACCCTTGTTTTAAATTTGTATATGCCCATTTTCACGTCAAAATAAAGCAAGAAAAACAAGTTTTCCCAAAATTACTGAAAACACTGTTCATATGAACAGTGTTCCGTAAAAACACTGTTCAAATGAACAGTGTTACGAAGACCAAAACCCATCTCACTATTCATCTTCTTCCTCCCGTAATCATCACGGCCGTTTGTCTTCATCCAGGATTCAGCTCCTCCGCCATCAGCTCATTCCAGCGCATCCCCTCCTCCCCCAAACTTCCAAAACAGGCAGCGATCCGTTGCAAAGCAAGGGAAAGATCTCTTCTCCCAGCGTATCACGCGGTGAACCAGCCCGCCGTTCGTGCATCCAGCCATTTTCCAGATCCTCCCAGATCTCCTCTTATCCCACGGTGCAGCCAGCGAATCAGGCGTTCGTCTGAAGCGTCTTCAACGCGTCCATGGCACGATTCAAGGCTGCAGCGCATCTCCGGCCATCCTTCCATTTCGAACACAGCCGCGGCGTCCCAGATTTCAGATCCCTGTAATCATCGCGACCAGATCAGCAGAGATCGTGCCGGCATGCCTCACAGCTTCCGCGATCACCATGCGTACCATCTAGCAACGTCTCCAGCCAGCCGGACGACTCCCGCATCAGGCATCCGCCTGCATCCCCGCCTCCTCACAGCTGCCATTCCAAGCGAGATCCAAGATTCAACGCGTCCAGCTCCTTCTCTTCCATCCCCACGCCTAAAATTGGGGAAGATATGATTTTATTCCATGCTGAACCGGCGCCCGGGGAGATTAAAAGGGGGAGAGCTCGGTTCAAGGAAGGGGGGAGGCGACGGTTTGAATAACAGAGGAGGAGGCTCTGTCCGGGTGGAAGAAAAGTGAAAGAAGAAAAAGAAATAAAAAAAAGGAAGGGAGGGGAAAGAGAATATTTTGGGATATTTTGGGAATAATGGGCGCTGAAGATTTTGACACGAAGATGCGAGGTCGTCCGGAAGCCATGAGCAGCTAAACCTCGGTTTAGGGGTTTGATGAAGCCATAGAGGAGTATTCGTTTCATTTTTATTAATTTGAGTTTGTATTGTAAGATTGTTGCATGATGAAGAATTTATCAATTGATCTTTATGATTTATCCAATTTATGTGAATCATTTATCTTGCATAAAATATTTTACATAGATTGATCTATTTCATCGAATCCAACACCTGTGGTTTGGAGGAGATATTCATGTGACATCGATTTCATGTTTAATGATTTAATGATCAGATGCATCATGCTAGGTTAGACAGGTCATGCTTATCGTTAGAGTAAATGGTTTGTGCTAGACTTAGATGATTCATGTTGGAAATTAGTTATAATTTTCTTTTATGATTGCTTTGGCTTGTAGTCGGAAGCAATCAAGTCTTAAATACAACTCAATCATTGAAAGCGTCACGAATATAAATCTATCGGTGGATTCTAGCCCTAAACACCTCCCTCCATAGATAATTCATACTATTACATCCATATTAATTCTTAGTTTTTATCATTTACTCTAGCTTATACCCTTTGAAGTATTTCTAAAGAAAAATAACTTATTCTTCAATCCCTGTGGACCGACACCCGTAATCACTATCCTACAGGATACGTGCTATTGCGTGGTTTATTTTTGAAATTGAAAGAACCGATCAATTTTTGGCGCCGTTGCCGGAGATTGCTAGCATAGTTATTTTTTTTTCATTAAAAAAATATTTTTTTAAATATATATATATCTAAAATAAAAATATTTTTTATTGTTGTTACTTTTTTATCTCCTTTTTCTCTCCACTAAATTTTAATTTTTCTTTTTATATTATCAATTTTTGGCGTCGTTACCGTGGATTGCTAGCATAGTTGTTTTTCTTTTCAAAAAAAAAACTTTCAAAAAAATATATATCTAAACTAAAATAAAATATTTTCTATTTTTGTTACTTTCCTTATCTTCTTTTTCTCTCTTACTAATTTTTGATTTTTCTTTTGGTATTATTTGATCATGAATCGAAGAGGAAGTCTGGGACGATCAAAAAGGAAACTGCTGGAAAAGGAATGCTGTAGAGGTTTGCCTAAAAAAAATAATAAAAAAATTGATGGAGAAATTTCCTTTGGTAACCTCTAAACCTTTCTTATTTAAATTGATTCCCAATTAGCTTGAAATTTTGTGGTGATTGTTTGATTTTAATTTCAGCAAAAGTGTAAATGCATGCTTGATACACATACACTAATTAATCCGCACATAGTAAGGACAATCACCCCAACAAGATAAGAACTGAATTTCATCACCAGATTCTTGCCCAAATTAGGTGAATCAATTCTCACTTAGCTATCACTTTAATTAAAATCAATTAGACGTTGGCCCTTAGGGACATTCGAGCTCAATAGGACGAAGATCACCGAAAATTGCACCAATTTCGCTCTGTGGCTCAGTTGATGTCTAGGCAGGCTTTGTCCCTATAAGGGAGGCAGTTCATCTGTTCGAGGCAAGTGGTTTTTAAGTGGGACCTTTGCAAACACATCGTGACCCCCCCACTTACCTGGGAGCTTACCTGGTCAACTCAGTTCATTAGACCGGATTGGGGGCTTAGGTGCCCTCTTCAAACCAGTTAGGAGCTGTTTAGTGATTTTAGGGCAAATACAAGGATTTGATGTAGTTTTCTTTTATTGCATACTTGACTGATCAAGTATTAGTTTATGCACGAGAATCTTTCTAGAGTGCGTGACCTATTACCTTTTGACCCTAAAATAGAACGGACCCTTAAGATCAAAACATTAGAATCATCCCCACCTATCGAGATGGCTGAAGAACAACCCAAACTCCTGAGGGAGTACTTTACTCCCACCATTTACACTTCTCCATCTTGCATTTGATTACCTGAAGTAGCAGCTGTACAATATGAAATAAAGTCTAGTGTGATCCAAATGCTCCCATCTTTTTATGGGCTCACCAACGAAGACCCATATAAACACCTAGATTAATTTCTTGAAATCTGCACCACTATCAAGATTCAGAACTTCACTGATGATGCTCTGAAATTTAGATTATTCTCCTTCTCCCTTAAAGACAGAGCCAAGCAATGGCTGAATTCTTAAGAAGCCGATTCGATTCGTTCCTGAAATCAAATGCAATAAGAATTTCTTAAAAAATACTTTCCTATAGGAAGAACAAACCAGTTTAGACGTGCCATCACAAGTTTCTCCTAAACTGAAGGAGAAGAATTTCATGAGACTTGGGAGAGATTTTGGGACCTAATCCGAAAATGCCCACATCATCAAATACCTAAATGGCAGCTAGTGCAATGTTTCTATGATGGATTGACTGAACGAAATCGTCAGATGATCGATGTCGCATGTGGGGGGACTTTCATGCTTAAAAATGAACATGAATGTGGAGTGATTGATTATACCCCTATTTGATTTTGATGAGCTCAAAGCATTTGAGTATATTTCATGTTATACTAATGAATTCAATCTAGTGTTTCAGGCGAATATATGTGAATTTATGTTTAAGTGCATCGAGCCTTGGTTCAAAGTAATTTGGCTAGGTGATTGAACTCAATTGAACCAAAGTCTGAAGTTCGAGTCGACTCTGGAAGATTGCGAGTCGACTCTAAGTGTTTCAGAGGTTCTGGGACAAGCTCGAGTCGACTCCGATACACTACGAGTCGACTCCGACTGAGAACAGACAGAAGGATAGAAAGATGAATTTCAGACCCTATCACCGAGTTGACTCTGAAGATTACGAGTTGACTCCGATGCTTGTCGAGTCGACTCCCGACGGTTCCCAGTCGACTCCAAAGGGTAATAGACAGAAAGACAGAATGATGGTTTTTAGACCCTGTTATCTAGAAGGTTACGAGTCGACTCCGATGTTTGGCGAGTCGACTCCCAGTTATGTTCGAGTTGACTCCCAGAGGAAAGCAAGTCCAAAAGGCAGAGAACCATTTTCGGAGACCCTGAGAACGAGTCGACTCCAAGTATTCCAGAGTCGACTCCCAAGTCAGCCGAGTCGACTCCAACAAGGTGCGAGTCGACTCCGAGGCAGTTCAGATCAACAGATAGAGGATCGGCCTTTCGGACTCTGAGAGCCGAGTCGACTCCAAGAGAACCCGAGTCGACTCGAGAGAGAAAAGCAAAAAAAGGTATATCTAGAACCCTGAGAACGAGCCGTCTCCAAAAATCCCGAATCATCTCTAGATATTGGCAAGTCGACTCCAGGTTTGGTCCGAGTCGACTCCAGGACGGGACAGCACTTTAATTCAAATTCTGAACAGTGGGCGAGTCGTCTCTAGTGAAGCATGAGTCGACTCCAACAACAGCCGAGTCGACTCTAGATCGAGCGAGTCGACTCCGACCCCAACGGATACATTCACTACAAAATAATTGATATCTCCCGGCGCTATATTTGGTCTATACCGACGCTTTTAAGCGTCGGCGAGTTTCTCACCCACGCTCCCCAAAGCGTGGCTCCGACGTCGGACAGGTGGGAGTGGAGCCGGTTTAGGCCGACGCGTGAAGAAAGCGTCGGCGGTCTATGCCGATGCTTTTAAGCGTCGGCGAATGTGGCCTATACTGACGTTTTTAAGCGTCGTTAACTATTTTCGCTTAGCCGACGCTTTTAAGCGTCGGCAAACTTCGACCACCCTCGGCACTGTTGGACTACACAGACGCTTTAAAGCGTCGGCGAAGGTGGCCTATGCCGACGTTTTTAAGCGTCGTTAACTATTTTCCCTTAGCCGACGCTTTTAAGCGTCGTTAAAGGCGTGCCATTTTTTGCCGGTGCCGGTGGCTTTTGCCGACGCTTAAAAGCGTCGGCAAATGAATTTTTTTTTAAAAAAAATTTATAAAAGTAATTTTTAATACCCTGTACATATTAAATTCTAACAAAACAAATACACTAAATCACATATATAACAAAATACACGTCACAAACAAGAACTTTGATTACATTCATATTATAATATTTGATTACATTGTACTTCAAAAACATTCTAAAAATATACATCTCAAATTCCTAAGTACACAATCTACGATATGTATCAAGGATCGACGGCATCATCTCTACGAGTAGATGAAGTATCATCAACCTACAAGAAAAAAAAATACTTTAGAAACTAAAAATACGAAAGTCATCACGCTCATACAAGAATGCATTATGATTATATAATATATTCAAATATATTTAGTTATGTACCGGAGGAGCAAATCTCTGCAAAAAAGATGAAATATGGTCAAGCTGATCCTGCAAAGATTGTATCTTCAACTCTTGGCTCTGCTTCAACTCCGCCATATCAGTCATATGACTCTGCCTCATCTCCTCTATCCTTGTCTCATATGACTGCTTTATCTGTGCCATCTCTGTCTTCAAACTACAAACCTCTGCAGTGCTAGTACCTTGTCTGGCATCTTGGGTATATCGGCTCACTGCAGACAGTTGAGTGGGGGTAACTCCGATACCGTAACCCCTCACGCGACCATAACGTTCTGGGCCCATCAATTCTGCATAGACCTGAGCCTCGACGCGACTGGCCGCGTCGGATGATGACGACTCCCCGACGCGCTCTGAAATGAGATTTATAGCTCTTTCCTATATTTCTCTCAAAAAAATAAACAGTCACATTAATAATTTAAAGGAAGTAAAATTAATAAAATAATTATGATCAAATAAAAAAATGAATACATACAACTATATCTCTCGACTCGTCCCGGACAAAGGTGCCATCTCGGTGAGTGTGGGTCATCTTATAAAACTCTACCTCACCAGGCTCCCTTCCATGCTCTACTATCTACACATACGGAAAGTATATGGGCAAAACTATATATCATGATACGTGCTATATGTTAGTAGAGTTTCAAATAGTTTCAAAAGAACTTACGAATTCATTTCTACGTCTCGCATAACTCTTCGAGCCTGAAGTATGAGGAACTGCTTGAGATGCTCGGGCAGCTCTACCAATATTAGAATATGTCTGCCAAAATAAAAGCACACAGTATAATATGATTCAATGTATATATTTGCAATCTATATTAGTAATAAAGATAATAGAAGATATTGAAACAATATACACGACCTGTCCTCTTTCAGAAAACCAGTAGTGAACAAGCTCCCTCCATTGCTGAGGGTATACATCAGGAGGAGTCACACGAGCAACCTCCTCCTCTGTCATACCCTTGCGCTTGAAGTCCGTCTTCAATTTTGCTTTATATTCTTTCCATTTGCGGTTGAGGGACTTTAGCACCCAATCATGGCTCTCTGGAGGGAGTACAAACTTACCCTACAACAAGGTACAGAATGTTATAATAATATTAAACCTCTAAAATAAAATTATGGTACAAAGCAAATTAACATACAGAAGGTGTCGAATTAAAAAGAATAAATTCAATTCATTACCTCTATAAGTTTAAGAAGCTCAACCTTATACGAAGGAAGCATGTCATTCCACTTCGTATAGTTGAACGGACACAGCTGACCCTTGCGTGCAACCGATCCTAAAAAGCTTGATAGTAGACTTCCAGCTCTATTGATGGGCTGCCCCAATTCGTTGCATCGGATGATGATCTTCTCACCCGGAGGAAGCTTCCACACATCCTTTGCTTGAGTGGGTCCCCGTCTCGTCCTCACCGTCCCTTGTCCATCTATTAAAATTAAATAAAATATGTCTTAAAAAGTTGAAGACAAATATGAACATGAAATATGAAATATTTTATTGAATTACCCTGGATCCGGAGCTCATCCTCCGGGCAATCAGCAGGAGGCTCGCGCTGAGATCCTGACTCGTGCTGCTGATGCTCACATGGCTGCTGGGACTGTAGGGACTGATCAGAAGTAGATCCCACCTGAGAATGCTGGAACTCCACATCTCTAAATCGTCTCCCTCGGGGCATATTGTTACCTGGTATGCACAAAAAAGAATCAATATTTGGTTAAATGATAAATTTATACTAAATAAAGTTCCATTGCCATGGAGGCATCATCATCTTGCTAGAAATTTTAATGCTTTCATGGTCGTAAACATATTACTGCATGGTTGTAAGACTTGAAAAGAATGACATCAACTTTTGGTTGTTAGACTTGAAAAGAATGAACCAAATTGGACACGACATGCTACATTATAGATGTTCTTTTTGCTCTGAAAGAGACCACCAAGCTCAATTAATTGACACCACAGTTGGAGAGCATACAGAAATGATATCTGTATTCAAGATGAAGGATATATGTAAACGCAAGTGGGCAACACATACTATGCTATTTTAGTTCTTTTTGTCATGCCACTGCTTCCACTTGTCTAATCCTTGGAAATGAACATTTCTTTTCTTTCTCAGGGCATATATCAGGCAGCTAAGGATTACTGAAAGCAAAGAATCTCTACATAAAAAACAAAGCGAAGAATCTCCGAAACATGGATTGATGTTATGTATGGGAGAATGACTCACCTGCAGATATGATACTGTTCTGTAAATTACTTAACTCAATTGTCCAGAAACATTTCTCTGTTTTTGATAAATAAAACTTTTGACTCTCTTCTATTTCTCGCCAACTTGTGTACTTGGTTATTGGATACAAATGTTCCAGCCAACTTGTTTGGCACATGCATTCTCTGTGTTTGTACAGGATTATGAGTCGTGCTTGAGGTAATATCTATTGTAGATGAGAGATGCCTAATGGTACACTGCTAGTTTCTATTGTAGAAGCGATCCTAGAAGCTTCATTGCACCTAACTCGTTTCTATGAGCTTGCTTCAGAGCAATCCCTTTGTGTAACCTGTACCATCTTCAACATTGAAAAAGTCAAAAAAGAAAAAGAAAGAAATTCTGAAAGAAAACACTGAAACACAAAATGCTTCAAAGGTATGCAATCTGTTAGAGAAGTTTTAGGTCTGGAAATTATCTTTTATATTTATTATCTGTTCTTGATATCTTCAGGGCGAGGATTCAGCTACCACAGTCCATGACATATGGAACGAAAAAGGTTCTTTCATGATTAATATGCCCAGCACTGCTTTATTATAATTACCTAATGTTGACTCCATTCTGATCTTTTTATCCCCCTTCAAACTTTGCAGGTGAAGTGCGTGCCAAGGCCAAAAAGGTGAGACAATCATATCTCATATTTATGATCTGATGACTCGTGAACAAATAAATTATTTAAACATTTAGTACTTCTGAGGAAGCCTAGAGTTACATGGCTGCTCGAAGCATGCAATTTCCATCTAGGAAGTCCTTAAAAAATACTACTGAAGTGAACTTAAACAACGTGAAGCTTTTCATGTGGTCTCTGTCTTCTTGCATGCCATGAGATGTTTTCCAACTAAAGGAAAGTAAAATTAAGATCTTGATTTACCTATTGTTGCATAGTGCACCTTGTCATACGTGGCATGCTTTGCCCAAGTGATGGCCATGATGATGACATTATACCTCCACTTTGTTCTTAGGCCATGCTAGGATGGCTACTGTATCCTATTTCCTTTGAAGGTGATGTTAAGTATATCACTAAAGTCAATCATAGCAACAGGGAGTACTGTGAAACGAAAGACATATAGCTCAATGGTCAGCACTATGGCGCCGAAAGCATCAACCCAACAGAAAATGCTGAAGGGCTGGATCCACCTGTTACATTCTTCCAATAATTGATTCACAAGCTACATTGAAAAAGTTTGAAACTAAAAATGGAAAAAGCACCTACAAGAGCCAGTTCATTTGCAAATTTCAATTATGACTCACAGACAGGTGCTTGGTGATATCTTGCTTTCTTCATGGGAAAGCAAGAATGCCTAATGGTACATTCTTGGGATTTGACAGAAGTCATCCACCTCTCTTATTCCGGCGGTTGAAGTGGAGCCACCAGGATGTTCATTCAATCCTCCATTTGAGGCTCATCAGGTATCTCGTGGACTTCCTAATGCGCTATAACATTCCAGTTATATGTAGCTCATCAAAGAGGCTGGTTAGAGGCTAGTTAGATAAGATAGTCTCATTTCTCTCAAGTTCTGTCCATGATATGAGGGTCAGTTGTTTTTTGTTTTGCTTTCTTGCTTTGGATATAGGATTCGTTGGCCCGAGCTGTTGCAGATGAGATGCAAAAAGTTTATAAAAAAGAATTGGGACCTCAACCAGTGCCACCTACAGTTCCTGGTGAAATAGTGGCTGAAGTAGATGTGAGTGTAGAAATTCCTCTCTCTCTCTCTCTCTCTTGCTTTTTTGTATAATTTGTATAGAATCTTGAAATTCTATACAAGCTTCAAACAATTTACTTAGCCTAGCTACTGGCTTGCCGCTGAACCTTTAATTCATAACAAATTTCTAAGGTAGGTAGCTCTTGGCTGAAACTATCTACCACAAAACCTAAATTGACAGAGAGAGCACGGAAGGAGACCTAATAATATTTTGTAAATTGTCCCGCAGTTTATGCCCATGGCGAATAAAGATCTGATCCTAAACAATAGGAAGAAGACTAAATGAACGTGACCACAGTTTAAACCCATGCTTCAAATCCTCAGACTTTAATATATTACATACCAGAGAGGAAAATCGCAAGGCTTAAAATAAATACATGGTTGAGGATACTAGGATCACTTACCTCAGACGACGGCGAGGTCGACGGTGGCCGAGTAGCTAGGGCTCGGGATGGAGGATTGATGTCGGCGCGCAGCTAGGGCATCGACCGAGAGAGGATGGGCAGCAGGAGGAGGAGGAGGAGGAGGACGAGCAGCAGCAGGAGGAGGAGGACGAGCAGCAGCAGGAGGAGGAGGAGGAGGAGGAGGCTTACCTCAGAGGAGAAGGAGGAAGACGGCAGCGGGGAAGCACCGGCTCGCGATGGAGGTGGGAAGTCGGCGCGCGCACAAGTAGGGCATCGACCGAATTTTAGAGGGGGCTAGGCGAACGGAAGGAGGAAGACGGCAGCGGGGAAGCACCGGCTCTCGATGGAGGTGGGAAGTCGGCTCTCGATGGAGGAGAGGGGGCTGGGCGAAGGGTTGGAGGGTTTGATGTTTTCTAACGACGCTTTTATGCGTCGTCGTCTTTTCATCTTTTCCCGACGCTTTTAAGCGTCGTTGTATGTAAACCTTTCCCGACGCTAGAACAAAGCGTCGGCAAAGTCTGGAGCTGAGACAACCTTTCCCGACGCTTTCCCCTAGCGTCGGGATAAAAGAGTCGGCAAAGCTCATATTTGTTGTAGTGATTGTCAGGATGTGCAGACTGTACAGAACGGCTAGAAATCAGTGTCTAACGGCTATTTTCCGTAGGAAACAGTTTAAATAGCCAGAGTAAATAGTAGTAGACAAGGATTGAGCCATTCCATTGTGTGCATTAAAGCTTTTCAACTACCAAGATCTTCTGGAGAGAAAATACAAGCAAAAGAAGGGAGAAGTACATTCAACTCAACCTAACAAGTATTTCCTTCGCAATCAAGGCTCTATTACTGTCATTCAATCTTCTGAGCATTCAAGAGGAGACTCAGAAATCGAGAAGCTCCTACTTTCCCTTCCAAAATCTATTTGAGGGCTTCTAACCTTTCTCTATTAATATTGTTCACATTTGCTTTTTAGAAGCTTTCCTTGTGATTTTTCCAAACTATTTTTCTTACTTGATTCAATCAAGGGAGTGAATCAAGAGTTGTAAGGTTTGTTGGTGAGCCAAAGTTAAAACCAACGGTGTAAGGGTTTGATTGTGATCCCAGGAAAATAATCGAGTGGTTCTAGTCGGTGAGCCTGTGAAAACCGACCGAGTTCGTTGTGATCTCGCAAAAACAACAAGTTGGGTTGTGAACTTGTAAAACAACCGGCTGTAATCCTAGGGATTATAGTTAACTCCCAAGTGCGGCTTGGGGAGTGGACGTAGGAGCAAGAGTTGGCTCCGAACCACTATAAAATCTCTTGAGTTTGTATTGATTAATTGTTTCTTCCCTTCTCTCCATTCACTACATCTAGTAATCTATTTAACCTGCTTGCAATAGATTTAATAAATTACTAATTAAGTTTTAATTTGTCAATAATTAATTAAAACCCAATTCAACCCCCCTCTTGGGTTCTCCTTGGGCAACAAGTGGTATCAGAGCAGGTGCTCTTATATCGATTGGTGTTCCAATCTCCAAAAGAGTAAAATATTAAAATGACAACCCCTTTTGGATCTTTCCTTAGTGAGGGGCAATCCACCAATAGGCCTCCATTATTCAATGAAACTAACTACACCTATTGGAAGGCTAGGATGAGGATATTTATCCAAGCCCAAAACTATGATGTTTGGAGCATCATAGTTAATGGACCATATACTCCTTCTATCTATGTAGATAACATCGCCATACCCAAGCTAGAAAAAGATTTGGATGATAACGATAGAAGGAAGGCACAACTAAATGCCAAAACAATGAATGTACTTTATTGTGCCTTGAATCCTAATGAATTCAATAGAATCTCTACTTGCAATTCTGCAAAAGAGATATGGGATAGACTTGAAGTGACCCACGAGGGCACAAATCAAGTCAAGGAACCTAAAATAGACATGCTAGTTCATAAATATGAACTATTTAAAATGGAGTCTAATGAAACCATCTCTTGCATGTTTACTTGATTTACTGATATTGTCAACGGACTAAAAAGCCTTGACAAAAGTTATACTAAAAGTGATCTTGTCAGAAAAATTCTTCGTTCTTTACCAAGGTCATGGGAAGCCAATGTCACGGCAATCCAAGAAGCAAGGGACTTGAACAAGCTGCCACTCGAGGAGCTTCTTGGATCCCTAATGACGCATGAGCTCACAATGAAACAACACAGTGAAGAAGAATCCTCTCATAAGAAAAAGGTAATGGCCCTCAAATCTACTTCTTCTAACAAGAATCTATCTTGCAGTAGCAGCAGCGAAGAAGAAGACAATGAGGGAGATGAAGACAAGGCTCTTCTCGTGCGAAAGTTCAGAAGATTCATCAACCGGAAGAAGCCCTTTCATCAGAAGAGAGGTTCCTCAAGTTCCTACAACAAGGATAAAGGTAAGGAAAGGAAAAGTGAGGAAATCGGATGCTATGAATGCAAGAAGCCGGGACATTTCAGAGTCGACTATCCCTTGCTGAAGAAGGGCAGCAAATACAAGAAGAAGAAAGCTCTTGTCTCCACTTTGACAGACTCCGATCAATCATCATCATCATCGGATGAGGAACAAGAGAAAAAGGCCAATCTTTGCTTTATGGCAAATGAAAATGAGGTAACATCTGAAACTCATTTAGATTTTACTTTTGAAGAATTGTATGATGCCTTTAATGAGCTAATGGATGAGTATAAATCAATAAATCTTAAAAACAAAGATTTGAGGCTAACTAATCAATCCTACAGTCATAAAAATGACAATCTGATTACGGAAAAGGATTCCATTGTTAAAGAGAACTTAGAACTTAAAACAAGCAACCAATTGCTAACTCAAAAGAACTGTACCCTAATTAAAGACAAAGAAAGACTAACTAAAAAAATTTCAGAACTTAAAAACAATAATCAAACTCTAAAAGATAACCTTACAAAAGACTTAAGCTTACTAAAAACAGAAAAACTGAACTTAACAAAAGAACTTGAAAAATATAAATCTATTGTTGAGAAGTTCACTTATAGCTCTGAAAAATTAGAAATGATTCTTAATAATCAAAGAGCTGTGTTTAATAGAGCTGGTTTAGGGTATAAGCCAAAGAATAAGCAAAAATTTCTTTAAAACTTTTTTGTAAAAGCCGGAGAAAGTAAAACTAAAAATGTAACTTGTTTCTGTTATGAAAAAGAGGATATAAAACTAATGTGTGTGACCATAGAAAAATAAAAGCTAAAAGAAAAATTAAAAAGGTTTGGGTTCCAAAAGGAACCAACAAAGCTAGCCTTGAAGGATCCAAAAAAACTTGGGTACCTAAGACTATATGATTTTCTTGTGTAGGAGTGTCTTGCAGCCAAGCTCAATAAAAATTGTTGGTACTTGGATAGTGGCTGCTCAAGATATATGACGGATGACAAGAAGCAATTCTTCACCCTAAAACCTAAGAAAGGAGGTGTGGTGACTTTTGGAGATGATAACCAAGGTCACATCATGGGTATTGGTAAGATACAAATCACACCTTCAACCTTTATTGATAATGTTCAGTTTGTAGATGGTCTTAAGCACAATTTACTTAGCATTAGTCAACTATGTGACAAAGATTTTGATGTATTATTTAAGCCATCTATGTGCATCATAACCAACTCAACTAACAATAGTTTAGTTTTCAAAGGACTAAGACGTGGCAATGTTTATGTTGTAGTTCTTGATGATCTTGCTAAAAACAGCCATTACTTAGTAGCTAATGATACTAAGCTTAGTGAGGCAAGTTGGTTATGGCATCGTAAATTAGGTCATGCAAGCATGGACACGTTATCTAAATTAGTTAAAAGAGATTCCGTGATTGGTTTGTCAAAGCTAAAATTTGAGAAAAACAAAATCTGTAAAGCATGTCAATTTGGCAAACAATCCAGAAGCTCTTTTAAGTCCATAAATTGTGTCTGTACAACTAGACCCCTTGAGCTACTTCATATGGACCTTTTTGAACCAACTAGGACCACAAGCCTTGGTGGAAACAAGTATGGAATTGTCATAGTTGATGATTTTTCTAGATACACATGGGTCATGTTTTTAGCTCATAAGGATGAAGCATTTTCTGTTTTTAAGAAATTCCACAAGGAGGTAACAAATACAAAAAATAGTTCAGTTATAGCAATTAGGAGTGATCATGGAACGAAATTTAAAAATCATCTATTTGATGAATTCTGTAGTAAAAAGGGGATAACTCATAATTTCTCTGCACCTAGGACACCACAACAAAATAGAGTTGTGGAAAGAAAGAATAGAACCCTAGAGAAAATGGCTAGGACTATGTTGTGTGAAAGTGACCTCCCAAAGTATTTTTGGGGAGAAGCCATTAACACATCATGTCATATAATAAATAGAGTTCTATTAAGATCAATTATAAAGAAAATACCTTACGAACTTTGGAGAGATAGAAAGCCCAAAGTAAACCACTTTCATGTGTTTGGCTGTAGGTGTTTCATTCATAATAATGGGAAAGATAACTTAGGTAAATTTGATTCCAAATCTGATGAAGATATCTGAGGATGATAGTGTTATTTTAATGATTAACAAGCAATTATCTAGAGTATGTTATAAGTTAAATCAATACTTCATTTATAAGTCCATTACTCTCAGTATATTTGTATGAATTGACATAGATATATTTCATTGTTCATTTGAATGAATCTAACATTGAGATGCAGCAAAGAGTAGATTAAGTCGACCCAAAGATTGATTGGGTCGACCCCGGCACATCAAGAAGTCATTTGGCACACTTCTGCAAAATTGGCACAGATGAACAGTGAGTTGGGTCGACCCAAGGAAAGCATGAGTCGACCCAAACACCAAGATTCTTGAAACAAAATAGAAAAATGGCTCTCTGGATTTACTGAGAGGGTCGACCCAAACAGTGGTTGAGTCGACCCAAGCTTGAGTCGACCCAAACCCTGAGAGGGTCGACCCAAAGGCAAAACAGAAAAAGAAGTCAGGAAATGGTTCTCTGGAATTACTGAAAGAGTCGACCCAAGAAGAAGTTGAGTCGACCCAAGTGAACTTTGAGTCGACCCAAAGAATGGTTGGATCGACCCAAGGGAAAGAAGGCTGAATTTCAAGTTTCTGTGTTTTCTGAGAGGGTCGACCCAAGGAATGTTTGAGTCGACCCAAGTGAAAGTTGGGTCGACCCAAGGACAGGTTGAGCCGACCCAAACACGGGCTGAAGCATAACGGCTAGTTCTGCAGATGTACTTTTTGTCCTTCCCAAGGTCAGTAACGGCTAGTTTTTCAAATCTAACCATTGGGGCTTGTCCAAAGGATGTGGGAAGCTATTTAAAGGGGCACTATTCATCAGATAGAATAATTTTTTGATAGGAACATAAAAGAGTACACAAGAAAACAAAAGTGCCCTAATCTTCTTCATTCAAGTGCTTCATTCAAGAATCAAAGAAAGGGGTTGAGCAGATTCAAAGAGTCATCAAGAGCTCCATCCTCCCTTGAAGAGTGAAGCATCCTTGACAAAGAAGAGCAAAGCCACTTCAAAGCGATAAATACTTTCTAACTCTTCTTTGTAGTTAATATTGTTTCATTTGCTCATTTAGGAGTTTGAATCTTTCTTTTTGTTTGTCAAACTATTTGTAAAGGTTGGTTGGTGAGCCCGAAAAACCAACGAAGTAGGTTGATTGGTGAACCCGGAAAACCAATTGTAAAGGTTCGTTGGTGAGCCCGTAAAACCAACAAAGGTTTTTGGTGAACCCGGAAAACCAAATTGTAAAGGTTCGTTGGTGAGCCCGTAAAACCAACAAAGGTTTTTGGATTGTGAGCCCGGAAAACAATCCAACTGTAATCCGCGAGATTATAGTGAATTCCCAAGGGGTCGCTTGGGGAGTGGACGTAGGTGCTAAGGAGAGCACCGAACCACTATACTTTGTGTTGTTTGTGTTGTGAATTGCCTTAGCTTACTAACCATCTATTTGACTTGAGTAAGATAGTTTAAATTTAAAAGAAACCAATTCACCCCCCCCTCTTGGCTTGTCACCTTGGGCAACAAGTGGTATCAGAGCAAGGTGCTCTAATAGTACTCATTGATCTCACAATCAAGAGTTAAAGATCATGACAACCCAAGTGGGATGTTCTATGAGTGATGGGCAATCCACAAATAGACCACCTCTATTTAATGGCACAAACTACACATATTGGAAAGCTAGAATGAGGATATTCATTCAAGCTTCAGACTATGAACTATGGCAAATCATCACTAGAGGACCTCACACACCCACACTTAACATAGAGGGCACTATCATACCCAAACCAGAAATGGATTGGAATAAAAGTGATAGAAGATTAGCACAGTTAAATGCAAAAGCTATAAATGTACTTTACTGTTCATTAGATGTAAATGAGTTTAATAGAATATCTACTTGCACTACTGCCAAAGAAATTTGGGACAGACTTGAGGTCACACATGAAGGGACCAATCAAGTTAAGGAGTCAAAGATAAACATATTAGTACACAAGTATGAATTGTTTAAAATGGAATCTACTGAGTCCATAACTGAAATGTTTACTCGTTTTACTGACATTATAAATGGGCTTAAGAGTTTAGAAAAATCTTACTCTAACTCTGATTTGGTGCGAAAAATTCTCAGGTCTCTACCAAGGAATTGGGAGGCCAAGGTAACCGCTATTCAAGAAGCAAAGGACCTCAACACACTACAGTTAGAGGAGCTTCTAGGATCACTCATGACCCATGAGTTGACAATGAGGCAAAATTCAGAAGATGAGGTCAAGAGAAGAAAGCCCATTGCTCTAAAGACTACCACCCCTAAACAACTAACTGAATCGGAAGATTCGGATGATGATGAAGAAATCGATGAAGAAGGGATGGCTGTGCTTGGGAGAAGATTCAGAAAATTTATGAGAGGTAAGAATAGGTTCCATAAAAAGAAACCCTTCCTTAAAGGTAACACAAGCAAAGAAAAGGGTAAGGACAAAGAAAAGGAAAAAGAAACTCCCATTTGCTATGAGTGTAACAAACCCGGGCATTATAAGAGCCAAAAAGCTGAATATGATAAGGCCGGTTTAGGATATAGAACGAATAGGAAACAAAAATTCTTAAAGAACATTTTTGTAAAAGCTAAAAATGAAAATATTACTTGCTATTGCTGCAATAAGTTAGGACATAGAGCATATGAATGTAACTTTAGAAAGTCCAGTCAAAACAAGTTAAGTTATAATCAAAAGATTAAATTCAAGAAAGTTTGGGTTCCAAAAGGAACATGGAGTACTAACCCTAAAGGACCCAACTTAGTTTGGGTACCTAAAGTTTCTTCTTGATCTTGATTGCAGGTGTGTCTTGCAGCTGATAAAGTGGAAAAACGATGGTATCTAGATAGCGGCTGTTCAAGACACATGACCGGTGACTAGAGGTGATCACGGGCCTTCTGGCCCGCCCAGCCCGCCCGGCCCGGCCCGAAATTTTTCGGGCTTGGGCATTGAAAAAGGGCCCATTGGTCGGGCCTGGGCAGGAAAAGCGGCCCGACCAAAAAAATCGGGCCGGGCCTGGAAACGTTAAAAATAGCCCGGTTCGGCCCGGCCCGACTATAAAATCCTGTTAGAAATTATAATATATTAAAAAAATTTAACAAAAACCCTAACCTTTGGGCTTTCCCTTCCCTTCCCCTCCCTCGCTGAGACTGAGAGCCGCCGCCGCCCCCCCTCCCCCTCCCTCGGCCCCCCCTCCCTCGCTGAGAGCCGCCGCCGCCCTCCCTCGCTGAGAGCCGCCGCCACACCCCCCCTCCCTCGCTGAGACTGAGAGCCGCCGCCGCCGGTGGTGACGAAGATCAATTTGTCACCTTGGAATCAAAGAAGGGTGGAGTAGTAACCTATGGAGACAATGGTAAAGGGCATATCATTGGAAAGGGTAAAATTTTCATTGCTCCATCTATTTTTGTAGAAAATGTCTTATTAGTTAAGGGTTTGAAACATAACCTTCTTAGCATAAGTCAATTTTGTGATAAAGGGTTTAAAGTTACATTTGAAGCATCTGTATGCATAATCACTAATCCTAAAGATAATAGCATTGTACTTGTAGGACAAAGGCAAAGAAATATTTACTTAGTAGATCTTCATGAGTTAGGCAAGAAAAATGGTTTATGCTTAATTACTAATGAAGAAAAGAAAAATGAAACTAGTTGGCTTTGGCATCGAAGATTAGGACATGCTAGTATGGAATTAATATCAAAACTAGTTAAGAAGGAATTAATAAAAGATGTGCCAAAACTGATCTTTGAAAAGGACAAAATATGTGGACCATGTTCATTGGGAAAACAAACTAAATCATCTTTCAAATCGAAGAATGTAGTATCAACAACTAGACCATTTGAACTCATACACATGGACTTATTTGGACCTACTAGAACTACAAGTCTAGGAGGGAAGAAATGTGGACTAGTTATTGTTGATGATTTCTCAAGGTATACATGGGTTTCATTTTTGGCACATAAGAATGAAGCATTTTCAGAATTTTTGAAACTATATAATAACATCATAAATGAAAAGAAACTCACCTTAGTAGCAATTCGAAGTGATCATGGTACGGAATTTGAAAATCAACACTTTGAAGAATTTTGCACTAAAAATGGAATATCACATCAATTTTCAGCACCTAGAACGCCTCAACAAAATGGGGTTGTTGAAAGAAAAAATAGGACATTGGCAGAAATGGCACGCACAATGTTGTGTGAGTCAAATCTTCCAAAGTACTTTTGGGCTGAAGCTATAAACACTTCTTGCCATATTCTAAATCAAGTTTTAATACGACCTATAACCAAGAAAACTCCTTATGAACTCTGGAAGAATAAGAAACCAACTGCTAAATATCTTAAAGTGTTTGGATGTAGATGTTTTATCTTAAACAATGGCAAGGAGGATCTAAGTAAATTTGATGCCAAGTCAGATGAAGGTATCTTCTTAGGATACTCCACATCTAGCAGGGCATACAGAGTATTCAATAAAAGAACCTTAGTAGTGGAAGAGTCAGTCAATATTATATTTGATGAGTCTGATAGTGAGTCTGCTAGGAAAGAAAATATTGTTGATGATGATACAGGAATTATCGACTTTGAAAAGTTGAATATTGATGACGTGCCAAATCAAGATAAGGGAGATGATTGCGTGCCACCACAACCCCAAAACTTGCCAAAAGAATGGAGGTATGCACATGGACATCCTAAAGACTTAATCATTGGTGATCCATCTCAAGGGGTAAGAACTCGATCATCTCTTAGGAATTTAAATGATTATCTTGCTTTCGTTTCATAATTAGAACCTAAGAATTATGAAGAAGCTGAAAAAGATAATAACTGGATAAATGCCATGCAAGAAGAATTAAATCAATTCAAAAGAAGTAATGTATGGACATTAACTGAAAGACCAAAGCATAATTCAGTAATTGGAACAAAATGGATATTTAGAAATAAATTAGATGAAAATGGATTAGTTATAAGAAATAAGGCTAGACTTGTAGCTAAGGGATACAATCAAGAAGAAGGAATAGATTTTGATGAAACATTTGCTCCTGTAGCTAGATTAGAGGCTATTAGATTACTTCTAGCATTTGCATGTTTTATGGATTTCAAATTATATCAAATGGATGTGAAGAGTGCATTCTTAAATGGTTTTATTGAGGAGGAAGTATATGTAGAACAACCTCCAGGTTTTGAGAATCATGAATTTCCAAATCATGTGTTTAAACTACATAAGGCATTATATGGATTAAAGCAAGCACCTAGGGCTTGGTATGATCGATTAAGCAAATTTCTGCTTAATAATGACTTTAGTAGAGGAAATATAGATAAAACTCTATTTCTTAAAAGAAAGGACAAAAATCTATTAGTGGTACAAATATATGTAGATGACATAATCTTTGGTGCCACAAATGATACTCTTTGCAAAGAATTTGCTGATTTAATGCATGGAGAATTTGAAATGAGTTTGATGGGAGAACTAAGCTTCTTTCTAGGATTACAAATCAAACAAACTAAAGAAGGCATTTTCATTCATCAAACTAAGTATACAAAGGAAATACTAAAGAAGTTTGGGAATGAAAATCATAAGGGAGTTGGCACTCCAATGAACCCTACTAGTAAGCTAGACAAAGATGAAAAAGGGAAAAGTATTGATATTAAGCTCTATGAGGAATAATTGGATCCTTGCTCTACCTTACTGCTAGTAGACCCGACATCGTATTTAGTGTAGGAATATGTGCTAGATACCAATCCGATCCTAAGGAGTCACATTTAAGTGCTGTTAAGAGAATCCTTAGATATTTAAGAGGAACTACCAATATAGGTTTATGGTACTCAAGAGACTCATGTCTAGATTTGCTTGCATATTCAGATGCTGATTTTGCCGGATGCAAATTAGATAGGAAGAGCACAAGTGGCACATGTCAATTCTTAGGAAACAACTTAGTATCATGGTTCAGCAAAAAGCAGAATTCAGTGGCACTGTCCACAGCTGAAGCTGAATACATAGCTGCTGGTAGTTGTTGTGCTCAAGTATTATGGCTTAAGCAAGAACTAGAGGACTATAGAGTTAAACTAGATAATATTCCTATTAAGTGTGATAATACTAGTGCCATCAATCTTACTAAAAATCCAGTTCAGCACTCTAAAGCCAAACACATAGAAATAAGGTACCATTTTATTAGGGATCATGTGCAAAATGGAAATATATGTATTGAGCATATATGCACTGAAAAACAATTAGCCGACATATTTACGAAACCATTGAGTGAAGATAGATTCTGCATGCTAAGGAGGAAATTAGGCATATGTGATCCTTTTTATTGAAGAAATATAAAAGGGAGCTAGTAGTCTCATGATACATTCCTCTAATTTCTAAAATCTCATGAAACATGAGTCAAACTTGTTATCTATAGATTCCTTACTCATGTATCATTGTCCCAGAAAGAAGTTATAAGGATTGGAAGCAAAGAAAATTTTTAGAAGCAAAAAGGAAGAGAAAAAGAAAAATTCTGCACTTGGGTCGACCCAACCCAGAATAGGGTCGACCCAACGTTGAGTCGACCCAAGAAAAATCTTGAGTCGACCCAACGTCGGGACCCCACTGTTAAAAGGGGACCCGAGAGCATATCTAGGGCACTGTTTACCCTTTGTCCTCTTCCGAAAACTCTTTTTTCCACTCTCAAATCTTCTCCAATCATCTCCAAACAGTAGATTTCCTTGAGATCCTAGAGAAATGGGACCCAAAAGAGCCGTAGCCAAGAGATCCGGAAGAGTCACACGGATTCAACGGGAGGAAAGGCAACCTACGGAGCCATCTCCCGAGTCTCCATGACGTGAGGCACATGCGGAGGCCCCTCCTCCTCCTTCCCCCTCAGTGATACTTGCAAGATTTGCAGGAAGGCCGGTTACAACGGGGAGAAGGATCCATTCCGAGTTCTTTGATCAAGAAGGGTTTCGGTTGAGGGAATGGATCCAAAGGCAAGGTTGGGAGTATCTTTGCTCCCTAGATGTGGTAATCTACCCCGGATTGGTTCAGGAGTTCTATGCCTTCCTCAAAACTGGTATGGGAGGGCTTGTTTCGGAAGTTCGAGGGGTTCGAGTTCGAGTTTCCGAGGAGAGCTTGAGTGAGCTACTTCATCTACCCTACATAGGAGCCACTCCGGAAAAGCCAGAAAATAAAATGAGAGCTCTAAAGTTGATCATGGAAAATGAGAACTTCGACTTTTCCACGAAGGTAATAGCTAGTTCTCTTTCCGCTGAAATGAGATTACTGCTCAGTATAATAAATAGAATTTTATTTCCAAAGACCGGGAGATTCGATCTCATCACAGAGCGAGATCTAGCAGTGATGGAGTGTATGATTCAGGGGATTCCCCTAAATCTTCCGGCCATGATACTGAGACAGATGAGGAAGGTGATGTGCAGCAACAGGGTATCACTATCTTATGGTATGATACTCACCTTGATTTTTCGACAGCACGGTTTAGCTCTCGAGGAAGAGGCATCCAAGAGTTTGCATCATACTGACACATACACTGCACGGACACTTATACGCATGGGATATGAGAAAGTGAACGGGCAGTGGATTCACACTGGAGCAGGCATTCAGGGTGAGGCACCAGAGGGAGATGCACCAGAGGATGAGGATGAGGAGCATATGGATCATCCTCCTGCACCTTCAGAGGCTGGACCATCATCATCCGTTCCTCCGAGAGATACGGATGAGTTCTGGAGCAGGATGACTGAGCTCATGTCAGCTCAGGCGAGGACTATCACTGACGGGCTGACGAGCCGATTGGACGCTCGGTTGGATGTCATGTCTGCTGAGATCAGTGATCTGAGGCAGCAGATAGGAGCACTCCGGAGAGAGAGAGAGAGACCCATGGACCATCTGTGCCACAGGCTGCTGAGTCAGAGATTTCGGCACAGAGTCATCCAGCTCGTCGTGCTCCACGCCAGACACAGTCTCACCAGGCACGACCTCCCCTCGCCACATACACTAGGAGGATGAGGACTAGATCCCAGCCGTTAGAGTCTCCCTAGGCTGATCTTAGCATTTATGTTTAGAGCCTAGGCCAGATATCTAGTTCTCATGTGTATTTTGCTTTTATCATGTATCTTTAAACTTTGATTGAGGAACATTGTATGTGTTTTCATTTTGGGGATGACTGTATTAAAATGTTCCTATTTTGATCAATGAAGTTTGAAGTTTGCTATTTATTGCATCTTTCCCATGTATCTTTTTGATGATAACAAAAAGGGGGAGAAGTAAAGTAAGAGTATTTATTTTAGGAGAAGTAAAGATCTTAGGGGAGAGAAGTAAAGATTTTGTAGATTAGATAAAGTAACAAAAAGGGGAGAAGTAAAGATATCTTTAGAGTAAGTAAAGAAAGATTGATAAGAGTAAAAGTAAAGAAAGAGGAATAGTAGAGAAAGGAGAAGTAAAGAATAGTAGAGAAAGGAGAAGTAAAGAAAGTTAAAGAAAGGAGAAGTAAAGAAAGTTAAAGAAAGGAGAAGTAAAGAAAGTTAAAGAAAGGAGAAGTAAAGAAAGAAAGAGAAATAACTTGTAAAACAAATTGAAAATCATATAAGAAAGCATATACATCTAAGGGGGAGCAATTTGCAACAATGAAAATGATCAAGTCAAAAATTTATATTAAATTTCAGAATTTGGCACGCACCTCTCGCACCCCGATACATAACCTGAAACTCATATTTTATCTCAAATTTTTGAAGTTTCATCGCTAATGAATTATAAATGAAAGGGGGAGCAATTCAAAAAGTCAAATTGGCAACATTTAAATGATATAGGAGGAGATTTCACTCTTATATATGAAAAGCTGAAATTCAGCAAGTTAAGCCCTTTCAAAAACTGATTTCAAAGACAAATAACAATAGGTTCATACTCTTTATTTTGTAATCATCAAAAAGGGGGAGATTGAGGATGATAGTGTTATTTTGATGATTAACAAGCAATTATCTAGAGTATGTTATAAGTTAAATCAATACTTTATTTATAAGTCCATTACTCTCAGTATATTTGTATGAATTGACATAGATATATTTCATTGTTCATTTGAATGAATCTAACATTGAGATGCAGCAAAGAGTGGATTAAGTCGACCCAAAGATTGATTGGGTCGACCCCGGCACATCAAGAAGTCATTTGGCACACTTCTGCAAAATTGGCACAGATGAACAGTGAGTTGGGTCGACCCAAGAAAAGCATGAGCCGACCCAAACACCAAGATTCTTGAAACAAAACAGAAAAATGGCTCTCTGGATTTACTGAGAGGGTCGACCCAAACAGTGGTTGAGTCGACCCAAGCTTGAGTCGACCCAAACCCTGAGAGGGTCGACCCAAAGGCAAAACAGAAAAAGAAGTCAGGAAATGGTTCTCTGGAATTACTGAGAGAGTCGACCCAAAAAGAAGTTGAGTCGACCCAAGTGAACTTTGAGTCGACCCAAAGAATGGTTGGGTCGACCCAAGGGAAGGAAGGCTGAATTTCAAGTTTCTGTATTTTCTGAGAGGGTCGACCCAAAAAAATGTTTGAGTCGACCCAAGTGAAAGTTGGGTCGACCCAAGGACAGGTTGAGCCGACCCAAACACGGGCTGAAGCATAACGGCTAGTTCTGCAGATGTACTTTTTGTCCTTCCCAAGGTCAGTAACGGCTAGTTTTTCAAATCTAACCATTGGGGCTTGTCCAAAGGATGTGGAAAGCTATTTAAAGGGGCACTATTCATCATATAGAATAATTTTTTGATAGGAACATAAAAGAGTACACAAGAAAACAAAAGTGCCCTAATCTTCTTCATTCAAGTGCTTCATTCAAGAATCAAAGAAAGGGGTTGAGCAGATTCAAAGAGTCATCAAGAGCTCCATCCTCCCTTGAAGAGTGAAGCATCCTTGACAAAGAAGAGCAAAGCCACTTCAAAGCGATAAATACTTTCTAACTCTTCTTTGTAGTTAATATTGTTTCATTTGCTCATTTAGGAGTTTGAATCTTTCTTTTTGTTTGTCAAACTATTTGTAAAGGTTGGTTGGTGAGCCCGGAAAACCAACGAAGTAGATTGATTGGTGAACCCGGAAAACCAATTGTAAAGGTTCGTTGGTGAGCCCGTAAAACCAACAAAGGTTTTTGGTGAACCCGAAAAACCAAATTGTAAAGGTTCGTTGGTGAGCCCGTAAAACCAACAATGGTTTTTGGATTGTGAGCCCAGAAAACAATCCAACTGTAATCCGTGAGATTATAGTGAATTCCCAAGGGGTCGCTTGGGGAGTGGACGTAGGTGCTAAGGAGAGCACCGAACCATTATACTTTGTGTTGTTTGTGTTGTGAATTGCCTTAGCTTACTAACCATCTATTTGACTTGAGTAAGATAGTTTAAATTTAAAAGAAACCAATTCACCCCCCCCTCTTGGCTTGTCACCTTGGGCAACAATATCTTTTTGGCATATTCTACATCGAGTAAGGTTTATAGAGTCTTCAACAAAAGAACCCTTGTTATTGAAGAATCCATTCATGTTGTTTTTGATGAGTCTAATGATGCTTCCTCCAGTAAGAGAGTAGTATTTGATGATGATGCAGGAATAATTGAAAAATAGATGGATCACATGACTCTACAAGAGGATGAACCCAAGCAAGTTGAAGAAACTTCAACAAGCCAAGAGGTAATTGCCGAACATGGGCTTACAAAAGCTTGGATGTATGCTCACGGTCACCCTAAAGAGTTAATATTAGATGATCCATCTCAACCTGTTAGAACTAGAGCCTCTCTCAGAAACTTAAATAATCATCTTGCATTTGTTTCACATTTAGAACCTAAAAATATTGAAGAAGCTGAAAGTGATGTAAATTGGATAAATGCTATGCAAGAGAAACTTAACCAATTTACAAGAAATAAAGTATGGAACTTAGTTGAAAGACCCACTGAATACTCAATAATAGAAACTAAATGGATATACAAAAATAGACTTGATGAAAATGGAGTTGTGGTTAGGAACAAGGCTAGACTAGTAGCAAAGGGCTATAATCAAGAAGAAGGTATAGACTTTGATGAGATTTTTGCTCCTGTGGCTAGACTTGAGGCAATTAGATTGTTACTAGCATTTGCATGTTATAAAGATTTTAAATTATTTCAAATGGATATAAAAAGTGCCTTCTTGAATGGGTATATTAATAACGAGGTTTATGTAGAACAACCTCCTGGTTTTGAGAATCATCAATATCCCAATCATGTTTATAAACTAAATAAAGCTCTTTATGGTCTAAAACAAGCCCCTAGAGCATGGTATGAAAGACTTAACAAATTTCTATTAGACCATGAATTTTCTAGAGAAAATGTTGATACAACTCTATTTTTGAAAAAGAAAAACAAAAATATATTAGTAGTGCAGATTTATGTAGATAATATTATTTTCGGTGCTACTAACAATCGTCTTTGCGAAGAGTTTGCTGAATTAATGCAGAGTGAATTTGAGATGAGCATGATGGGAGAATTGAACTACTTTCTCGGACTTCAAATCAAACAATCCAAGGAAGGAATTTTCATCAACCAAGCTAAATACATCAAGAAAATGCTAAAGAAGTTTGATATGGATGGAAACAAGTCAATTGGCACTCCCATGAGCTCATCATGCAAACTAGACAAAGATGAATCAGGTAAATCAGTAGATCAAAATCTGTATAGAGGTATGATAGGATCATTATTATATCTTACAGCAAGTAGACCTGATATCATGTTTAGTGTATGCATGTGTGCAAGATATCAATCTAATCCTAAGAAATCACACCTAATTGCAGTCAAGAGAATTTTTAAATATCTAATAGGAACAAAAAATATAGGTCTATGGTACTCTAAAGAATCAAGCATAAACTTAATAGGGTACACTGATTCTGACTTCGCTGGGTGTAAACTTGATAGAAAAAGCACCAACGGGTCATGTCAATTCTTAGGAGAGAACTTAATCTCATGGTTTAGCAAGAAACAAAACTCGGTTGCACTATCCATGGTGGAAGCCGAATATGTTGCTATCGGGAGTTGTTGTGCTCAAATTTTATGGATCAAGCAACAACTTGAAGATTATGGCATTAAACAAGATAAGATTTCCATAAATTGTGATAATACAAGTACCATAAATCTAACTAAAAATCCAATTTCAACACTCAAGAACTAAATATATTGAGATAAGACATCACTTCATAAGAGATCATGTGTCAAATGGTGATGTAATGCTTGAATTTGTTTGTACTGATGATCAACTTGCTGATATCTTCACAAAACCCTTAAGTGAAGATCGATTTTGTATCCTTAGAAGAGGGTTAGGAGTGATTGATCCATTTTTGTGATACTCTCCTATAATTCATTGATTTTGATGATTAGCTTATGTTGGATATAAGATTTCTCGTCTATGGTCACCAAATCATTCCTTAAGTTCAAAAATTTCCATATCTCTCTCCTTTGGCACGGAATTAACTGAGTGTTTGGTTATGTGCCAGAGTTCGAGTCGACTCGAATAGATTTTAGAGTCGGCTCGTGGGTGAGTCGACTCGCACATGTTTAGGAGTCGACTCGAGGTCGAGTCGACTCGCGCATGTTTAGGAGTCGACTTGAGGTCGGAAATCCGACTTTTAACCCTAAGCGAAATATTTTTTCTTCACTTCTATTTTCAGCCGCCACTATTCAAAAAGCCCTAGAGTCGTCTCCTACATCGTCCCTGACCTATTTTTGGCCCTTTCTCTCATGTTTTCTCCTATTTTTCTTGTCCTTCCCTCGGTTTTTAGGTCAAAATGCTTAGGAAAGCCATTGTCCCGAGCCGGAAGAGATCTCTCACCAGGAGCGGCGCCGAGAGACGGTCCAAGGCACGGAACGAACCCGTGAGGCCACCACCTCCAGTTCCTTCTCCGCCTAGGCCGGTTTCCTCGCGTCCGTGCGCCGGGAGGGTTGTCTCTACCGGGAGGAAAGTCAACTTTGACTTCCTCTCACGGGAAGGGTTCATCCTAGGGCATCGTCTTAGGGCCCAGGGCTTAGAGTATTTTTGCTCACTTGACCTCCCTACATACCCAGGGTTAGAAAATTTTACGAGACCGTCACATGGGGTGGCGGTGGTATCCAAGGGACTGTAGCAGGTGTCCCTATTTTTATTTCGGAGGACTTCATTGCTCGAGTCCTCCATCTCTCCCGAGAGGGGATTGCTCCTACACATCCATTTGATAGGACTGAGGCCCTTACGGCCATCTTAGGGAGCCCACCTCAATCCCCCATAGAGGAGGTGTTTGCAAATCAGCTTTCAGCTGAAATGCGACTCCTCCTAAGTATCATCTCTAGGACTCTCTTTCCTAAGATCGGGAGGTTTGACTTCATTTCTGAGAGAGACCTAGGCTTGATGTTTTACATTCTACAGGACATCCCCCTGAACTTCCCCAAACTCATCTATATATATATATTTGTGAACCCCTAGACAAACCTAGGTTGAGTCTCCCGTATGGCATGCTTTTCACACTCATCTTTAGGAAGTTAGAAGTCTCTATCCCTGAGGAAGAACCCTCTAGCTCCCTCAGATACACTGACCACATGGGTGAGGGGACTCTCCACCGAATGGGTTTCCATAAGGTGGAGGGTGTCTGGGTTAGGAAAACATCCACATCCACACCATCTGACCCCACTACTCATCATTCACCTAACTCTGATCATGACCAGGACCACTCCACAGATCCTTCTACCTTCCCATCCACATCTGGTCCTTAAGTCCCTGCTGAGCTATCTACTTCAGCTGGACCTTCTACCGTACCACCACCTCAGCAGCTCCTAGAAGTCAGGATCAGCACTGAGCAGCTCCGGAAGATGAGAGATGAGATAGTGAGGGAGCTGAGAGATGACATAGTGAGGGAGCTGAGAGGTTCACATAGTGCACCCTCCACTGATGTCGTTCCCTCCACAGCAGCGGTGTCCATGATGATAGCAGATCTTAGGGAGGAGATGTCAAACATGAGGAGCTTAGTCCAGGGTCAATACTTGAGCCTTACAGCCATAAAGGAAGACACGAGGCAGATGCGAGACAGCATCAGAGAAGAGATGGGCAGGCAGAGTCAAGGAGCGGAAAGGCTTGCATATACCGTGATCTTTAAACTTGACTCCATCCAAGAAAGTGTGACCCAACTAGCAGAGACACAGGCTAGGGCAACCTCAGATCATCATGCAACTAGAAAATGTATCTGAGGGGATGAGCCTGGTCCTCCGATCTAGCCGACTAAATTTGGGAGCCTCATCCTCCTCTTCTACTAGACGATCCTAGTTGCATTTCTATTTTTATGATGTACAGTCCTTTGTAGACTTTCTGAAATGTACTCAATCTTGAATTTAATACAATGAATAGAGATTTTCTTTCAAAAAAAACTGTGCAATTTGACTTGTTATCTTTTTCTGTGTAATGTGCTTTTTGCTATGATGACAAAAAAGGGGAGAAAATATGATAAGGGATAGTAAAGAGAATCACTAACTAAACAAAAGAAAATCCTTAAAGCAAAATGTAATTTGTTCTTAGTGGATTCGATACCTCGAGGCTCATTATCTCTCTGTTGGGGCTCCTCAAGGAGTAATATCCAGAATCTATTCAAGGGATATTCGGAGATTAGTTGAATCATACTCGAGAACAAATTGTCAGATTTTCTCTCTGAAAGTAAGAATTTAAGCTCAAAAGTTTCAAAACATTAAAAGAAAATTCAGAAAACTTGAACTAGACTTAAACAAAATTGAATGCACATGTTGAGGGGGAGAATCTGAAATCTTAACAAAGCAAATTCATTAAACACATATAAGCCAAACAATTGATTGCATAATTTGAAGGCTTATATAATTCTAAATGAAAGGGAGAGCTTTAATTTCAAGATTTACTGATTCATACTTTTCAATTTTGGATAAATTAAATAACTAGACATTTGAATTCTTTTCAAAACTTTACTATGAATCACCTCTTGGTTGAGCAATTCACTTTACAAATACTCAATATTTTGTCATCATCAAAAAGGAGGAGATTGTGGAGTGATTGATTATACCCCTATTTGATTTTGATGAGCTCAAAGCATTTGAGTATATTTCATGTTATACTAATGAATTCAATCTAGTGTTTCAGGCGAATATATGTAAATTTATGTTTAAGTGCATCGAGCCTTGGTTCAAAGTAATTTGGCTAGGTGATTAAACTCAATTGAACCAAAGTCTGAAGTTTGAGTCAACTCTGGAAGATTGCGAGTCGACTCTTAGTGTTTCAGAGGTTCTGGCACAAGTTCGAGTCGACTCCGGTACACTACGAGTTGACTCCAACTGCGAACAGACAGAAGGACAGAAAGATGAATTTCAGACCCTGTCACCGAGTCGACTCCGAAGATTACGAGTCGACTCCAAAGGGTAACAGACAGAAAGACAACGATAATTTTTAGACCCTGTTACTGAGTCGACTCTAGAAGGTTACGAGTCGACTCCGATGTTTGGCGAGTCGACTCCCAGTTATGTCCGAGTCGACTCCTAGAGGAAAGCAAGTCCAAAAGGCAGAGAACCATTTTTGGAGACCCTGAGAACAAGTCGACTCCAAGTATTCCAGAGTCGACTCCCAAGTCAGCCGAGTCGACTCCAACAAGGTGCGAGTCGACTTCGAGGCAGTTCAGATCAACAGACAGAGGATCGGCTTTTCGGACTCTGAGAGCTGAGTCGACTCCAAGAGAACCCGAGTCGACTCGAGAGAGAAAAGCAGAGAAATGGATTTCTGGAACCTTGAGAACGAGCCGTCTCCAAAAGTGCCGAATCATCTCCAGATATTGGCGAGTCGACTCCAGGTTTGGTCCGAGTCGACTTCTGGACGGGACAACACTTTAATTCAAATCCTGAACAGTGGGCGAGTCGTCTCCAAGGAAGCATGAGTCGACTCCAGATCGAGCGAGTCGACTCCGACCCTAACGGATACATTGTCAGGATGTGCAGACTGTACAGAACGGCTACAAATCAATGTCTAACGGCTATTTTCCGTAGGGAATAGTTTAAATAGCCAGAGTAAATAGTAGTAGACAAGGATTGAGCCATTCCATTGTGTGCATTAAAGCTTTTCAACTACCAAGATCCTCTTGAGAGAAAATACAAGCAAAAAAAGGGAGAAGTACATTCAACTCAACCCAACAAGTACTTCCTTCACAATCAAGGCTCTACTACTGTCATTCAATCTTCTGAGCATTCAAGAGGAGACTCATAAATCGAGAAGCCCCTACTTCTCCTTCCAAAATCTGTTTGAGGGCTTCTAACCTTTCTCTATTAATATTGTTCATATTTACTTTTTAGAAGCTTTCCTTGTGATTTTTCCAAACTGTTTTTCTTACTTGATTCAATTAAGGAATTGAATCAAGGGTTATAAGTTTCGTTGGTGAGTCAAAGTTAAAACCAATGGTGTAAGGGTTTGATTGTGATCCCGGAAAAATAATCGGGTGGTTCTAGTCGGTGAGCCTGTGAAAACCGATTGAGTTCGTTGTGATTACGCAAAAACAATAAGTTGGGTTGTGAACTTGTAAAACAACCGGCTGTAATCCTAGGAATTATAGTGAACTCCCAAGTGCAGCTTGGGGAGTGGACGTAGGAGCAATAGTTGGCTTCGAACCACTATAAAGTCTCTTGAGTTCGTATTGATTAATTGTCTCTTCCCCTCTCTCCATTTACTACATCTAGTAATCTATTTAACCTGCTTGCAATAGATTTAATTAATTACTCATTAAGTTTTAATTTGTCAATAATTAATTAAAATCCAATTCACCCTCCCTCTTGGGTTGTCTCCTTGGGCAACAATGAAGCATGGAAATTATTTGAAAATCTCAATGAAAACTCCCTCCACCATGCTTCCTGTTCTCGTCAAGCACCTCCGAGTTCTCAAAGAAAAGGGACCATTTGTGAAATAAGTCATTATATGGACCTATCTAGCAAGGTAGATGCATTGTCCCATAAGATTGACCAACTGATGATAGGAGGACATTTCATTAACTCTTCCCAAGCACAAGTGTGTGCTATCTATTCTAGCCCATCCCACCCTATTCATGAGTGCCCCTCAGCACCCCAATTTTCCGAACTCGTGCAAGAACACATTAATGCTGCTCAAACACAGCCCAGACCGGGTAATGACCCATTTTCCAATACATATAATCCAGGATGGCGGAATCATCCAAACTTTTCTTGAAAGCAGCAAGCTTCGAATACTGCCCAACCCTACTCCCAAAATTTTCAAAATCTTTAGAATTTCAAACCACACAAAATATTCATCCCTACCGTTCCTCGACTCAATTTCAACACAATCCTCCTCCACCCCAAAGAAACACAGCCTTTGAGGAGAAAGTGTTGACCGCCCTTCAAGGTTTGGAAATCTTTATACAATTGGTGCACTCTCACACGCAATCCATCGCCAAGCTAGAATCCCAAATGGGGCAACTAGCTAATGCACTGAACAAGCGAGAGAAAGGAAAGCTTCCAAGCCAACCACTAAGTAATCCTAGGGGACAATATATGGCTCAAGAAAATCAACTAAATACAATTCATCATGAACAAGCCAATGCTTTGACTATCGTAAGGAGTGGACGTGTAGTAGACAATAAGATTGGGAAGGATAACAATAAGAAATGTGAAGAAGAGGATAGAAATGTGTCAAATGAAAATCTAAAACCTTCTTCTTCTTCAGTTAGTCCACCTTCTGCCAAAACTCACATTCCAAAAGTTCCATTTCCTGAAGCTCTTAATTCACCCTCTCCCTTTGGCAAAAAGAAAACTTCACTAGAGGAGATGATGGAGGTTTTCAAACAAGTCAAAATCAACCTTTCAATTCTTGATGCTATTCGACATGTTTCCTCCTATGCCAAATTTCTCAAAGATCTTTGTACCCAAAAGCAAAAATTTAGGACACATGTGCCTAAAAAGGTCTTCCTAACTGAGCAAGTGTTAGATATATGCCCTAGAAGCCAATCTAGCGGACACATTATTAATTCTGGGACATAAATTTGTACTTGACTTTATTATTGAATAATAAATAGGCATCTTTTTATTCATATTGTTTATGTGTCTGTGAATCGTCCAAAAAAATTAATAAGATGATAATACATATTCTCAAGAGTTGAGAATTTGAGCCATGTATCATTGGTGATTAATTTCTAAATGCTCCTGATGAATGGATCATCACGAGGACGGTGATCGATCTGATCAGTGCACAGATCGCTTTCCATATGGATGGACGAGACTCGAGTCCACAGTGTAGGGACACTGAAGTGATAGTACAGGTGCTTGTTAGAGAACAAGGGTACTGAGCGTGACTAAGACAAGAAGTCACTAGGATGTCTATCCACTCGTCAGTGACTTGCTTGATGTTGCAGTAGTGTGACTGGTCCTTTGACCTGCGGTGCTTCGGCTACTCACAGTGAGGTTATTGTAGTTTGACTATACATATACATGGTCTCTAGTCATATGGGTCCTTGTAGTGTAGATTGGCTGCAGTAGGTTCACTGTAGGAGTAGGGTATGCACTTACATGGAATCTATCGACCTTGATAAAAGAGGAGTGATCCTATGTGATTTATTTGACTGAGTTCTAAGACCTTGGCCCGGGCAGTAATATAAAGTGGAGAAAGAGTTTTCCACTATCGAACTCAAGTCGAATAAATCTAGACATATGACAGACGACGGGGTTTGACGAGTTATCCATAACCTCCGGTCTGTAGGGATCCACGATAGAAGGATGTATCATACGATAACTACACCGAAAGGTTCATCATTCTATTCTGCTGGGTAGCCACTACATACTGTTAGGTGTCACTGATGGATGGTGAGACTCACAGGGATCATCTCGATGGTCGATAATCCCTGGTAAGTTGAGTTGGAATTGTTTCAACCCATTGAAAGAAGTTTTCAATGATATTGTGATAGAGATTGCAATATATCTTACTACCAGTCAGAATAGAACCTATGGGATCACACACATTAGAAGTATTGACCGATCCGATGGTTGAATTGTGATTAAGAATCACATATGATCAATTAGATTGATAAATTGAAAATCAGCTAAGAGTTAGTGGTTAGAAGAAGGAATAATTACAATCGGATTGCAATTTAATTTAATTAATTGGACTTGATCATGAGTTCTACTTGGAGTGGGATTCATGAAGTCCTAATTGGATTAGGATTTCAAATTAAATTAGAGTCCTACTTGGAATAGGATTTCTAAAGTTCTAATTGTCTTAGGGCTGAAATTTGAACATGTCCTGTTTAGATTAAGATTTTCTCAAGTCCTAATTAATTTTAATTTTAATCTAATTAATTAAATGACTCCTAATTGGATTAGGATTGAAGAGTTCAATAGAGTCATGGTTCAATTGAATCCTAATTAGATTAGGATAAGAAGGAAATTGAAATGGGTGCAAACAAATCTTATTTTGAATAGGATTGGACTTATGCAATAGATCCAAATTAAATCACCCCTTAATTTGATTAAATGTCAGATTTAATTGGACTTGAGGGAGGGCCCACGCCCCTCCCTTTGGGACTTGCGTGAGAAGAAAAGGAGGGGGCTACGCCCCTCCTTGCTTGCCATCTAAAGGGATAAGAATGAGTTCCTAAAAAAAAGGAACTCATCTTTATCCCTTAATACTTCAAAAAGGATCATGGGATTTCGGCCACTATTCATGTTTTTCTCCTCATTCCAGCCGTGAGCACCCTCCTCCATATTCCTCCTTTGAGCCACAATCAAGAGAAGAAAAAGAAAAGCCTAGGACACCCTCTTCCTTCTTCATCTTGGTTCCAAAAGGAAGAAAAAGAAAAAGGCTGCGTAGAGGCTTCCAATCTTCTTCCTTGGTTCTTCCTTCTTCTTCCTCCTCTCAAGCCAATCAAAGGTTGATTCAAAGGAGAAGACTTCAGCCATCAATAGCCTTCTCTGTAAGGGAGCTAGCACCCCGGGGAGATCCAAAGGCTTCGATCGACTCATTACTTCGTGGGGATACCTGTAGAGGCCGGACGCGTGTGCGGCTTCAACTGAACCTTCATCAAATACCACGTGAATCAGATTTGCGGAGACCATCTACCCGCACAAGGTGAAGATCTGATCTTCTTAATCATGATTTAAAAATGATTTAATAAGAATTTAATCCTAATCTCTCTATAAATGGTTTTAAAATACGTTCATGCAATGAACGGGATATGCACATGTCGTTCCGCTGTGCATCTGAAAATTTTTGAATTTTCAGCAGCATGTGACACATCCTAACAGTGGTTTCAGAGCCATGGTTACGTAGATTAAGATTAGGATTAAATTTTTAAAGGTATTTTAGATCTGAAATTTAAGGGATTATGCTTGCTGAAATTTATGTATGCAGAATTTTCAGCTTGCTGATTTTTCTGCATACTAATTTTTAGATGCTTAGATTAATGATTCTAATACTTTGATAATGTGATTACAAATGTTTAGAGTCAAATCTAGCATGATCAGCAAGTCATGAGATGGAATAATCAATCAAATTACAGATCGGAAAATAATTTTTATGCATATGATGCGTATGATGATGATCATGGATGGACCCTTTAAATGTGCTGAAATGTTCTGTGATATTCTGTGATGCATGTAATTTTAATTTTTCAGATGCCTACGTGCATCTTAAATTCATATATTAGTGACCTGTGTGTCTCATGAAAAAGGGTTGTAATTTTATTTTTATTTTTATTTAATTTTTAAAGCAATCTGGGATGTAATCTGTGATGTGTGTTGCACGTCGATGGTTGATCAATATGTACATCAACAAGCTCAACATGCACGGATCGAGATCAAGGGTTGATTGAAGATGGATCAAGGAGTTGATCACAATTGGACCTAGAGGATCAAGATCGAGTCAAGAGTTGAAGACGATCAAACCAATTGACGTGCATATGCTTGTAAAATGACCCCATCCTGGATCCATGATCATTACCATTTAATTTTATTTTGATAAATGCCTGAATGTTTAATGCTTATGTTTATGCGGGTAGACTTATATTTGCATGAGATGTGAATACGCGATCGAGTGAGACCTAATTATAAACCTCCCTAATCAGTCGAGGGTGAACCAACATGAGTTAGTCATATTAGATTAATTGATCTAATTGGTGTCTAAGCAAGCCTAAAAGGTGGTTACTTAGTTAAGACCTTATTCTCCGAGTAAGGGGAGCCTCCCACCTGCTTATCTACCCAATTGTTCGATTACCTCTTATGAAGAACTCAAGTTGCAAACACTAAGACATGATTATGCAATATTAAGTCCATAGGTCTTCCACTGTAGTAGAGCTGCTAAGGTCTTTCTGGTGTTGATTTGTCTCGGCTGGACACAGTGGGCAAGTTGCATCGGAGGGCTGGACCTCTCTATAGACATGAGATGTTGTAGGGGTAAAGGTGGGGTTGGGTACCAATAACTGTTAGGTGAGGACCCAATGATGACTTTATTTCTGCGGTTATATGGTGGGTCTGACTTAACTAAATAATGGGGCCAGTAACTGTTAGGTAAGGTCTTCATCACTTAGAGACCAAGTACCACTGCAATTTGCTTAAGAAGCATTGTACAAGAGTTGTACACTCATCTATTTATATGTCACCAATAACTGTCAGGTGAGGCGGCATATAAATCGGTGAGACCACAATACCCACTAGAAATCCTAGTCGCGTAGGGTTTTTGTTTCTCCATCAGGGGAGTATGAGAGATTCGAGAAAACAGTGGGAGCATATTTGTTTTAAAAGACCCTAAAACAAATAGAGTTCAAGTACAAAGTCTAACTAGAATCTTTACTCCCTACAGATCACAATGCCAGCTTCGAACTTTTTGACCTGTATCCTTGAGACCAACCGACTGACTGGAACCAATTAAAAAGACTGGCTTAGAAACCTAAAAATTGTTCAGAGTTGCGAGAAATTAGGGTATGTGATGAGAGCACAAAAGTGCGACCTACATGTCTGTTGC